>NW_003852560.1:371678-381738 GCF_000181295.1 Otolemur garnettii | reverse complement strand
CCTGGCATGATACTGCTTCCTGGTTCATTTTCAGGCAAGATCAGTTCACCTAGACCTGACCGAGGACCAGAACCCAGAAAGCGGATGTCATTTGCTATCTTCATCAGACTGCAAGCAGTTGTGTTCATGGCTCCACTGAGCTCAACCAGAGCATCGTGAGCAGCTAGAGCTTCAAATTTATTTGGAGCAGTGACAAATGGCAAGCCTGAAGAAAGGGAGAAAAAAACATTATATATATACACACACACACACACACAGAGAGAGAGAGAGAGAGAGAGAGAAAGAGAGGGATCGTGAGCGCTTATTTATAGTATATATATGTGTGTATGTATATATGAACAGGTAAAAATAAAACATTTTTCTACTATCAGCAAGTTAAACAGAAAAGCTCCAGTATATGAAAAACATAGACAGAAGAAAAATTTTATGTCAAAGAAAACGTTTAAAACTCAAACTTTTGTTTTTTCTCCAATAGATTTGGGGTACGAATGCAATTTTGTTACATAGATCTGCTGCATAATCGTGAAGTCTGGGCTGAACAGTATACAGTGTAACCCCACAGGTAATTCTGCATCCCTCACACCCCTCACACCCTCTCACCTATGGACTCTCCAGTGACTATTATTCTACTCTGCATGACCACCCATACCTACAGCTTAGTGCCCACTTATAAATAAGATCACGCAGCATTTGGTTTTCCATTCCTGAGTGACTTCACGCAGGATAATGAACTTCAGTTTCATCGGAGTTGCTGCAAAAGATATTATTTCATTCTTTTTTCATGGCTGAGTGGCATTTCGTGGTATATTCACAGCACAAAACCTTTATCTACTCATCGTTTGATGGACACTTAGACCGATTCCATACCTTTGCAATTGTGAACTGTGCTGTGATAACCATCAAAGTACAGCTGTCTTTTTGATATGACTTCTTTTCCTTTGGGTAGATTACCAATAGTGAGATTACTGAATCAAATGGTACATCTCCGTGAGAGATTTCCGTACTGTTTCCATAGAGGTTGTATTCACTGACACCCCACCATGTATAAGCAATGTTTTCACCGACACCTCTTGTTTCTTGACTTTTTAACAATGGCCTTTCTAACTGAAGTGACATGGCCTATCATTGTCGTTTTAATGTGCATTTCTGTGTGAGCTGTCAAACATTTTTTAACGTTTACTGACCATCTGTTTATCTTCTTTTGAAAAATCTGTTCATGTTGTTTGCCTTCTCTTCGATGGGGTCATTTGTTTTTTCTTCCTGAGTTGTTTGAGTTCCTTGTAAATGCTGGATGTGTCCTTTGTTGGAGGTGTAGTTTATAAATATTTTCTCCCAACCTGCAGGTTGTCCATTTACTCTATTGATTACTTCTTTAGCAGTATAGAAGCTTTTTGGTTTAATGAAGTCTCCTTTGTTTATTTTTGTTTTTGTTGCATTTCTTTTTGAGGTCGTAGTCACAAATTATTTGCCTATGCCAATGTCTAGAAGAGCTTTACTTAGGTTTTTTCCTAAAAGTTTTATGGTTTCAGTTCTTATGTTTAAGTCTTTAATCCATATTGAGTGAATTTTTACATATAGTGAGAGACAGGAATCCAGTTTCATTCTTTTGCATATGGTTATCCAATTTCCCTAACCCAGTGTATGTTTTTGCTTGCTTTGGGAGACTCAAGATTTGTCCACATTTTTTATTTATTTATTTATTTATTTAGTCTCACTCAGTTGTCCTGGAGTTCAGTGCCGTGGGGATATTGCTCACAGCAACTTCAAACTCCTAGGCTCAAGTGATCCTGTTGCCTCAGCCTCCCGAGTAGCTGGGAGTACAGGCACCCGCCACAAGGCCCAGCTACTTTTAGAGATGAGGTCTTGCTCTTGCTCAGGCTGGTCTCAAACTCATGAGCTCAAGCAATCCACTCACCTCGGTCTCCCAGAGTGTCTACATTTTTTAAAAGTAGTCCCAAAGGAGTACAAAGAGTTTGACAGTGTATTTAAAGGATGAAATAGCAAATACAATATATATTGAAAGAAAAAATACCATCTACTGCAAACACATATGATGATGCCTGAGTAAAGGAAAAGTAGGTGGAACTCACCCTGCCTTATTCTACACTCCTTTCTTAATATAATTGCAAAAAAGTTCCTTCGTCCACTTTACTCTGTCCCATTCTCTCCGCTAGCCGGTGGCACAGATCCGCTGAGAGAATAGGGACCTATAATGAGTTAGGGGTTCTCAGCTGATCTCTCCCATATTAAAAATTTTAAAGATATACATATTCTAAACCCCAAGAATACATTTTTTTCTAGTAAAATTTAATTAAAAAACAAATCCATTAGGAAGCTCTAATGTGCAGTATATGATTAATTATCTCTACTTGAACGTCTGGTAACATCTGCATTTATTTTTCCCCATCGTCTGTATTGGTTAAGCATTTACAGTGGAGTAGGCACAATTAAACCTGCAGAAAATACTGTCCCTGCTCTTGAGGAGCTTACACTCTGAAAGAAAAAAATTACACGTTTTGTAAAACGGCATTTTTGTTTGGTGTTTTCTGCAAAGTACTGAGGAAACAGCCTGTAAAATGAACTTGGGATGTAACTGCCTCTTCATTATTTAGAAAATAGAGGAAGAGAAAGAGGAAGGGTTTTTAAAGCCGACAATGACAGACCATTCAGAATAGGTAGAGCTTAAAGGGAGATAAACACAATCTCATCAACTAAGGAGACTTGCTGCAGTCAAGAGGACGAGGGAAACAGTTTGTGGGACGCAAGCAAAGGAAGCAGGGTTATGGACTTAGACCCCGAGTAGAGCCAGAAAGATCACAAGACATTTTTTCCAAATACACGGCCACCAAGTAGGAATGGCTGGTGACAAGACAGAAGGCTAAAAAAGGAAGGTAATCGTGTACCCAATAAACAGGATATATAAAAGGCTGAAATTGAAGGTAGGGTATAAAGTATCAAGAAATTCTTAAAAGCCAAAAGTGATCCGGAAATATAGTACTTACAGTTAATGCTACCCCCCAGTGATGTGATAGGCCAAAAACATTGTGTGTGCGCCTTCCTAAGTTAGAAAATGCTACATTGCCATTTTACTGAAAAAATTTAAATGGAACATACTACTTTTTTCCAATCACCCCCCCCCAGCCCAGAAAAAAATAATAACTAGTTTTTTAGGGCGTGGAGGGGGAGAAGAGCGGAACATGGTTACACATGGTTATTAGAAACAACCGTTATACTGGTAGTATTTGTATTATGATAAACTTTGTATTTAAACTTGGTAAAAGCCCATTAGCTACCAAGAAAGAATAAGGAATACATTTCGCAAAATGCACAATTTCCTTTAGAGCAGTTCCAGAATCAAAAGACGAATTTACATAAAAAAAACTGTAGGGGGCTTGGTGCCCATAGCACAGTGGTTAGGGCTCCAGCCACATGGACTAAGGCTGGCAGGTTCGAACCCAGCCAGGCCTGATAAACAACGACAACTGCAACCAAAAAATAGCCAAGCGTTGTGGTGGGCGCCTGTAGTCCCAGCTCCTTGGGAGGCTGAGGCAAGAGAGTCACTTAAGCCAAAGAGTTAGAGGTTGCTGTGAGCTGTGACACTATGGCACTCTATGGAGCGTGACATACTGAGACTCTGTCTCAAGTTAAAAAAAAAAAAAGCTGTAGGGAAAGTAGTTGAAAAGTCCATTCATAAAACTTATTCCACTCACATGAACTTGATACACATGTTCTTAACAGTTATGCTTGGATTGTTCATGAAAATTTTGTGAGACTTTTAAACCAAGCTAGCCATCACCTGATGTTTCCTTGTTAACTATTTTCTACAGCACATGCATGTTAGGCAAGCATCACCAAAACAAAAAAAACAAACAAACAACAACAAAAAAAACCCCACAAAAGCAGAGAAAAAAAAAAGTTGAACACCTGCTGTTTTTTCTTTGTTCTACTGCAGTGCTTGATATACAAAAAGTAAAAGATATCAAGCAATTCATTTTACTGCAGCTTTACTTTTACATGTGTTCTTAGGTTGCCTAAAACATTTAAATACACATAAAATAAGTGCAATAAAATAAGGAGAGCAAACAGTAGGTAACTTTACAAATAATGAAATGTGAACCCTTTCTGTCCCTTCCAGAGTAAACCGGGTCACAATTTTATCTAAAGGAGCACTTCTGTGGCTACAGGGAAAGGCATGCACACGGAGCTTGACGTACCAGGACGTAACCATGACGTAATGGTGTAAACCATGTTCCAGACGTACATGGTTAACATGTAGTATCCATGAGTTATGTTCTATCACAGCCTGGTAAGTGCTCCAAACCTTAAAGGACCTACAAGAACATCTGTGACTGGAACCAATTTTAACTTTTATTCTCCATCAAGAAAAACCAATATGTAGGCATTTGCTTAGACATGGAAATGGATTTAACAGGGGCCCTTGTAAAGCCACAATGTACCAACAGTACTATGCCAAACGTTTATAACGTGTACAAACATCCCACACCCCCATTAGCCAACTCAAGATGAAAATAGGTAACTCCCTAAATGTTAACTGGCTCTACTCCCCTAATATTAAACCTAAAAACTACATGGGAAACACAGAAATTCAAATAAAAGTAACATCAACCTGTCATAAATTGTAAATAAAAAAACTATTTGTGTGACACCAGGGATGACAAAATGATTTACTTTGTAAATTTTGGAATGAGACAGACAAAGGGTGGAAATCCAGTTAGTTTTCTCCTCCTCCTGCTTCAGCCTCATCCCCTTAGTATCCGATGTCTCCAATGCCAAGCTGTCACTTAGCAACTGCATTATTGCTGCACTGTCTTTGTATGACTCCTTAATGTGTCAAGATCAGCAATGGCTTCATCAAAAGCCGTCCTTGCAAGAATCTCATAATAGAGTAGAGAAGCTAAGGGCCACACCGAATCTGATAGGATGTGCTGATTGCATTTCTTTCTTGCCAATTTCAAAAGCTTTTTGGTATGTTTGTTGTGACTGACACACAATCCCTTTCTTGTCACCACCAGCAGCAATCTCAGTCAAGAAACTGTAGTTGTGTCCTTTTCATTTTCAAACAGTGCTCTCTGGGTGTGAAGCACTAGGGATCAGGAACTTTCCCAAAAGAGACAGTGTATCACTGTAGATACCCCTTAGCTCCTCACAATTTTCTCTCTGCAGTCTCAAGCCATCTACTGTTTTTAATCAGCAGTTTCCTTCTTTTTTTTTTTTTTTTTGAGACAGAGCCTCAAGCTGTCCCCCTGGGTAGAATGCCATGGCATCACAGCTCACAGCAACCTCCAACTCCTGGGCTCAAGCGAGTCTCCTGCCTCTGCCTCCCAAGTAGCTGGGACTACAGGCGCCCACCACAACGTCCAGCTATTTTTTGGTTGCAGCTGTCCCTGTTGTTTGGTGGGCCCAGGCTGGATTCGAACCCGCCACCTTAGATGTATGTGGCTGGTGCCTTAGCCACTTGAGCCACAGGCACCAAGCCTGCAGTTTCCTTCTTATGTTCTATACTTGAGACCATCCTCCAAGACGATCTAAGGGCTCCTACAACATTCTTATAAGTAACAAAGAGAAGATTCCTCTCCTCACTGGATAATTTGGCTCCTTGCTCAGTTACAGACTCCGTGCAGGCTGACACATCATCATCTTACTTGGCCTGCTTGGCCACTTTGACCGTCTGAACCAGCTCATTTTTAGCATGACTGGATATTCTGCGTTCAGAGTGAACGGTGGCAGATGGACAGTGGCTCAGGAGTCTGAGAAGCAACAGTGGCAGAGACTGAGACTCTGAACATCTGCGTGTTAATAATGGTTTTCTGGAGATGAGAACTTGGCCCTAATAATAGTTATTTTAATATCATTACCAACAGCATAGTATTTCCTCTACTGAAGGAAAGACAGGATTCAAAAAGGTCAATAATTCACAGCATGATACAGGGAAAAAAATTATGCCTGCCTACACCATATTCACCATTCAAATCACTTTCTCATCAATCAGTTGTTTCTGCCTATTTTGAAAATTGCTATTCAAAAGAACTTTAAAGGGAAAATAATTGAATACCGCCAGAGTATTCAAAAAGCTAATACTGGTAGACTTTAACTGCACGATGTATAAACTCTTATATGGAAAACTTTCTAGGAGCAAAAGAATTCATATTAAAACTTTGGAAACAGATGTAAAACACTAGTTCAATGAGTTAATTCTAACTTTAAATTCAGAAAAATTCAAGACAGAAACACCTTAGCATCCTGAAAACGGAAAATAATTCGTGCGGCCACTCACCTGTGAGTGAAGCCACTTTGGCAGCAACTTTTTCTGCGAAGCCGACTCTAGTATTTAAACCGGTACCGACAGCCGTGCCCCCAGCTGCGAGCTCGTAGATCCGTGGCATGGCAGCTTCTATTCTTGCCATTGCATACGCCACTTGTTGGACATAACCACTAAATTCCTGAAAAGAGAAGAAAATGAAGGTGGGAATAAACAATTCCAAATGGCTTACAAGTTACTCGAACTGCATTACATACAAAGTTTTAAAATACATTTCAAGATGCTCCATTGTAAGCTACTCAGGTGGTAGCTGTACTATTTTAATTCATATGATGAGTAAAGTATAGCCCAGGATGAGAGTTTAGAAAGCTGATAGGGCAGAGCACTGCCACTGTTTAACACCCAGCGTATTTATAATCTAGGCTTTTAATAGAAAGCAAAGAAAGACAATGCAGAAAATAAATTTTTAAAAAGAACAGCTTTATGGCTTAACTTATGTTCACGTGTGCTGGTCAATTTGGATGGAGGATTAATTCATGGAAACCAGTTTTATTCTTTGGTATTTTATTTATTTATTTATTTATTTATTTATTTTTTTTGCAGTTTTTGGCCGGGGCCAAGTTTGAACCCACCACCTCCAATATATGGGGTTGGTGCCCTACTCCTTTGAGCCACAGGCACTGCCTAATTCTTTGATATTTTAAATAAATTCATTTCAAAAATGAAATATAAATAACAAACAAAAATGTATTAATAAAAATAAAAGGACTTGTTTTATAAAATTTGGATTCAGTCAAATCCAAAGAAACATGAGAACACTTCCTCATATCTTAAAGAAGAGAGTTGTATCTCTTTGGCATGTGATTGAAACAACTTCAAAGAGTAAAACCTACCTTGCTTAATCACTTTAAAATTCATCTTAACTAATTTAGAATAGGAAAGACAAAGAAATCATAATCATGGTATTGACGAAGCTGATGATGATGACGATGACTAACACTAACGGGTACTTACTATGTGCCAGGAGTGGGTCTAAGCATTCTACACGAATCGCTTATCAGTGAACTCAATTTAGAACTTCACAACTGTCCAATGAAAGGGAAATTATTTTCCTCATTTTACAGCTCAGAAAACCAAGACCCAGAAAGGCTACATAATTTTCCTATAGTTCCACAGCCTGTATACAGCAAAGCTAAGATTTGAAGCTGAGCAGGCTGCCCACGCCTGGCTTACAGTCAGTATTCTCTGCTCTTCTTCTGAGTGGACGTCAGTAGAAACTACCGATTGGTTGATATACAACAATCTCGGTCACTGAATTTATGGTTATAAATTTGGCCTTTTAAATCAGTTGAGATTTTGAGGGTGATATACTGGCCATTTGTACCAAGCCCTGAATTGAGTAAAAGTAGTCCAACTCCCATACCTGCCCAAGAGTAAGGGGAACAGCGTCCTGAGTGTGAGTGCGCCCAATTTTGATGATCTGCGCAAACTCTTGGGATTTTGCATGGAGAGCATCATGGAGCTTCTGCAGTCCTGGTAACAGCACTTCGTGAACCTCGACTGCAGCAGCAATGTGCATTGCTGTGGGGAAAGTATCGTTGGAGCTCTGTGGGAGATTTCGCAAAAGAAACAAAAATGTTCATTCAGAGCCAACAATGAACAAACTTGAATGTTTCAATTAACAAAACTCACTAAATACTGAAAACTCTCTATATAGTACTCAATTACATTTATGTGGCAAGTCACTCAGGATCAAATAAGAAGCAACTTGGTTTCTTACACTTAACATGCTCAAAACTGCACTATATTCACCAAGTATGCTGAATGTACCGTACATACATGTTACGGAAAGTACATATTACAGCCGTCTGCTAAGAAATGACAGCGAAACATTCAGAAGTGCAACTTACAACTACATTGGAAGACAAGGATAGTAACATCTTCCAATTATACAGTATATACAGTGTTTCGTGAACATTTATTAAGTTTAAAAAAATTCCATGAAGTAAGATCAACACTTTAAAAGTAGGAAAGCCAAGTCCTCAGAGAGATTATGTAACTTGCCAAACTATTTAGGAACTGGCAAAACGCATTCCCTCAGGGACCTTCAGCCACTTCTATGACACACTTCTCGATAATTTAGAGTCTCAGTCTAATCATGAGAAAGCATCATATACACCAAAATTAAGGAAGATTCTACAAAATACCTGACCACTACAGTTAAAAGTGTCAAGATCACTGTGGTCTGTGTGTCTCACCCGCCATATTCATAGTTGAAATCCCATCCCCTATGATGGAATTAGGAGGTGGGGCCTTTGGGAGGTGATTAGGTCACGGGGCAGAGGTCTCATGAATGAAATTAGTGTCCTTATTAAACAATTGTAAGAGAGGACTCTCCCTAACAAATGCAATCAGTGAAACCTGGTTTCTTGTACCCTCAATGAATCCCGAACAATTTTAAAAAAAAAGAGACACCAGAGAGCTGCCTCTCTGGGGACACATAAGGACACAGAGAAAAAATGCCATCTGTGAAACAGGAAGTGGGCCTCCAACATACAATAAATCTACTAGTAGCCTGATCTTAGTTTTTCAGCCTTCAAAACTGCATAAATTAATTTCTGTTGTTTATAAGGTACCCAGTCTATTGTATTTGTTACAGCAGCCCCCAGAGACTGAGACAATCACAAAAGGCAAAATTCCAAGAAAATGCCACAGATTGGCAGAACCTAAGAAGACATATGACTAAATGTTAATGCATAGCATGGTCTGAATGCTGAAAGAGAAAAAAAAACTTAGGTAGAAAAACTGGGGAAATTCTAAAAAAGTCTGTTTAGTTGACAGTCATGTACTAATGTTAATTTCTTAGTTTGGATAAACCTGCCATCATTATATAATGTGCTAACAGTAAGGCAAGATGAGTGAAAGGAGTATACTTTTTAAGATACCCTTGTAATTCTTTAGTAATTATAAAATTATTTTAAGGGTTTTCAAAATAAATCAAACAATGAAAATACACATATATGCTAAATTTAGGTATCCTAAAAGTGACTTTTATAAAGTCTAAGATATAAAGCCAAGATTCTTAAAGGAAATCAGATACATAAGAAGTATTCTTTGTTAAAGAATATGAGCTATGATTGGAGGGATCACCTCTATGGTTTATCTTTCAAGGGTACAAGTGAATCTTTCTAAAAGTAGAATATAAACGTCTTAACACAATAACTAAGAAAATGACATAAAGACTATGTTAACCAGTTTGATGAAAATATTTCAGAGTGGTTAAGAAGACATCAGACTGTACCCCATGATTGCATTAATGTATACCGTTATCATTTAATTTAAAAAAAAAAAGAATATAAGCTAAATGAACTCTCCCTGTCAAAAAGCCAATTCTTATTTTACATGCAGAGGTGTCTAACCCACAGCCCAGGTGGGCAGTAGGCAGATTTAATGAGGACTTTTTTTGCTTATCTGTGGTGTCAGATATCACACAAAGTGGGCACAACCATTTTTGTTAATCAACTCTCCTTAGTGCTTCTCTATTTAACACGTGCCCAAGGCAACCCTTCCTCTTCAGTGTGCAGCAGAGGGAAGAAAGGTTGGGGACCCCTGTTCACAAGAAAAATCTCAGGTATACTTTTCAATGTATAACAAAAAAAAAAAAAAGAAGAGATCATGTACTGACCTGGCTTTTATTAACATGATCATTGGGATGCACAGGGCTCTTGCTACCAAGCTCGCCTCCTAAAATCTCAATTGCTCTATTGCTAATGACTTCAT
>NW_003852560.1:335848-368877 GCF_000181295.1 Otolemur garnettii | reverse complement strand
TAGGCGCCGAGCCACACCTCATCAAATTTTAAAAAGATAAATTAAATAACTTTTGATGTGTTTTCATGAAATCACAACCTAGTTTTTGTAAGACAAGGGAATTATGAGTTATTGTCAAAATTAATAAAATTAATAATACAGATATATTACGAGATTTGAATGGGGACAGAGCAAAAGGCACACAGGGAGGTAAGAAAGAGAGGGATGAATTTGTAAAAAGAGAAGATACAGTCCTTAGAGGAGAATCAAAGTAGAAAAAGCAAAAAAAAGGAAAAAAAAGTATTGAATAAGACACATTAAACACATAAACGTGGACTAAAGTATAAGCTGAGGAGCAAACAGCAAAGAAAAAAAAGAAAATTTTCATTGTGAATTCCAAGTAACTAAAATTGAAACATCATGTTTTTATTCAAATGAAATGGAGCCAAATAGAACACGGAATTGGAAATGTAAAAGCTTTAAACAAAAACAAATGGGGATTTAAATTTCAACAAGAATAAACTGCATAATCGGCTGAACCACTAGAAAGTCATAATGAATCTCAATCAACACAGGCCATCTGAATGGAGGGACCGATCCTAGTAATTATGGACCCATAAAAATAAAAAAGGGTCACAGCAGAAAGAGTTTTAAAATAAAATGGCAAAATATTTCACCAGGAAGAAAAGACAGATTACGTTACTCTCAACATACTCATATTAGAAGTTCATAATCTTTTCTGGCTTTGTTTTCCTTTGGCTCAAAGTAAAAAGGGCTAAGTTTAATCATGCTACTCAGTTCAGAGTTCATGTAGTCTGTTTTATATTTTTTAAAAAGTTCAGGAAATTAACCCAAATGATGTCAAATGTGACAAAATTGGTAACCCAGGTGCCTATCCTTCACAGCCATACAATCCAAATGGCTGCCTGGCCTCTGGGGCAGCAGCAGCAGCCACCCCTGGGACCACACAGCTTGCTGGAGAGCAGGACAAGCAAAGCATGAGCCATGCTTACTCCTAACAATACTGGCTGAGGCTGAGCCCCTCACTCCCACGGCCTGAATTATATAAGTCTTTCAGAATTGTCACTACTCTTTGTCACCTAACCATGGAATCTGATTCTATTTTTACCAAGCAGGCTGTAGGTCGTAACAACAGAGAGATTTTCCTCAAAGAGTCAGCTGCCTGTTGTAAAGTTCTATAAATCTATCAAGAGTTATTCTTAAAGGTTTAAAAGTTAAAATGTGGCAGTTAAATTACTTAAAATAAAAGTATATTTAGAAGATAACTATTACACAGTGTCTCACCGGATGCAGCCTGGCTACTTTCTAGGCTTACTAACGCCTACCCTGCCTTCCTGCATTGACTGTGTTTCATACTCCAGTTGGGCTCCACAGAATGTTATGTATTTTCATACTTTAACATCTCTGAAATCAAGATGCATTTTACAGTCAATGATAGGTCACAACCTTAACTGGCAGTGTTTTTCTTTTTAGTGGCGCATCTTCTAATCGATGGTAACTTAAATTTAATGAAATGTGGTAGAAAGTTCCTAACCATTACATCATTCATGTAGCATTGAACAAATACTTGATCTATGATATGTCAGACATGGTGAAGAGGGATACTTTGATGTATCTTTTTGTACTGTACACTTTTGTGGAAAATGACACCAAGATAGAAAGTATAATATTAAAAAAAAAAATCTGAGTTTTAAATCAGTGGAAAATAAAAGAATTTGATATTGAAATAAAAATGATAAAATCCTACTGAAGATCTGCAAATACCTAGCAAGAAAAAATGCATTAGGTTCTATCAAATAAAATCCAAACTGTTCAAAACCATAGCTCAAAATAATAGTATCCCAATACTTCAAAAAGTTCTTTGCTATTTTATCAAAAGAGAATATGTTGTTACTCAACTAATTTTATTTATTACTCAAAACAAATATTAGTTCTCTAATAACTGTACATTTTAACTCTGTGAAATATTTACTTTATAAGTAAAGTGACTTATATGAATACAGCCTCGTTCATCCAAAGTAAGTGAACATTTCCACAAAAGTCACTTACTGGCATGCGTTCCGTCACTCCTCCAATCTTAAAGTTCATCGTAGATCTCACGGTCTGGGCACCATAGTACTTATCATTTGGGACCTTGAGTTCACCAAAGGTATCATACTCTATCCGGAAGGAATTCTGGCTTGCCTGAAAACAAGGATAAGGCAGTGTTACAGCTTGAGAAGAAGCCAGGTATTAGCATCTTACCGGTTGTAAGGGGAAAGAAACCTTTGTCAGTAGCACACAGACAAAATATTCCATTTTGATTCTCATTCTACTCTCTGCCCTTACTTCTCCTTTCGAGAAACTTGTTACAGATTATAGAATTCATAAACCATGCAGATAATAGATTGTACCTTTAAACAAAGCTTAGCCATGACGTACAAACACTATGCATAAGAGATAGCATAGTAAATACAAACAGCAAAGCCTTTGCAGTCAGATAACCCACCACTCAGTCATTTTTTCTCATCTATAAATTAAAGTAAATGTATAGATAAGGGGAGACTCTTCGGAGTGATGGAACCCTCCAAGAATCTGAAGAAAGCTATGGATTCTCCTTCTAAAAAAAGGAACATAAACACATTTATGCATAACCTTACATATAATTTAGGGAGTTTACATCTCGAAGCCAAACTATGACCCAGAGTAAGAACTCAATCTCCCTTTTAGGAAGAAGCTAGGATGTGACCAAAGATCAACTTATTTTACTAAAATTTAGTAACTGTTAGTGGTAACTGTTTAGTAGACTCAAACTCCCTTTTCAGAAGAAGCTAGGATTTGAGCAAAGATCAACTTATACTAATAAAATTTAGTAACTGTTTGATAAATATCTATAATGCTATAAAAAATAACTTATTGTAAAACACTAGAAATTTGAAATTTATACACGATACTTTATTAAGGAGACATCAGAGAAACAGTCATTACTTTAATATGTTCATCTTACAATAGTTATGAAATAAACATGATCAGGTGATTTGAAATTTTAAAATCTCTAGCCAAGTAATTTTGTTTTAATAAATAAATAGTCCACTAACAAGAAAATTAATTTATAGATATCCCCTGGGAGTAGTGTTATAAAATACTTTATGATGCAGGAAAAGAAAATAGTCATTGTATCGAGATAGAAATACAGAAGTCTAACAATGAAGTACATTTTCTTTCTATGCCTAAAGGCAAGTAAAAAACCGGCCTAAGCCAACAAGCAGCAACAGCTAACAACAAAAATAATCACGTGCTGGCAGTCACCGCACTATGTGGCAAACCGCTCTTCATGTGTTGACTTTCACAACCAACCTACGATATTTTACTATTACATTCTTCACCTTAGAAGAGACACCAGACTTGGAAAGATTAAATAACTCAGCAAATTATCAGATAGCGAGAGAGAAGGCCTAGACCCAGACCCTGGTGTTCAGACAGCAAGAGAGAAGGCCTAGACCCAGACCCTGCTGTTCAGATAGCGAGAGAGAAGGCCTAGACTCAGACGCTGGTGTTCAGATAGCGAGAGAGAAGGCCTAGACTCAGACCCTGGTGTTCAGATAGCGAGAGAGAAGGCCTAGACCCAGACCCTGGTGTTCAGATAGCGAGAGAGAAGGCCTAGACTCAGACCCTGGTGTGTTGGACTTCAAAAGCTGTTGGGATTTACTTTTCTTTCTTTCTTTGTTTTGTGACAAAGTTTCACTATGTCACCCTTGGTTGAGTGCCATGCTGTCACAGCTCACAGCAACCTCAATTTCCTGGACCATAAGAGATTCTCTGGCCTCAGCGTCCCAAGTAGCTGCGACTACAGCCATGGGCTACAATGCCCACTATTTTTTTGTTGTAGTTGTCATTGTTGATTTTAGCTGGCCCAGGCTGGGTTTGAACCCACCAGCCTCCATGTATGTGGCCGGCGCCCTACCTACTGAACAATGGGTGCCACCTGGGATTCACTTTTCTATCACCAAGAAACTATGGGGTAACTCCAGGTCAGCTTACAACAAGTCCTTGAGTTAAACCCCTATTCTGTAAAATGAAAGGGCTGAATATGTACAGTTAGATTTTTCTCCAGTGGAGCTTGGTTGCACGGATACTACTATATACCAACTTACTTCCTACTCTGTAAACCAAAAACAGCTGTAAGGCTTTATATCTCCAATGCAGTTTTATATCTCAAATGCCTTGCAATCTTTGTTTTGGATATCCTAAGTAAATATCCTGGTATGTTAAACTATACTTAAAATCAATAACATAAGCAATGACATCAGTGGCACCAAGGATACTATGTTCTTTTTTCTTTTCACCACCTGTCATAGGACAGCAACAGGATGGTGACTCCAAAAAGGGAGAATGGTTTTCATCAGTGGTTTGTGAAATCAAGTTTGATTTCCTAAATTTCATTTCTTAAATCATCACAGTCCAAAATTATTACATTGTCATCATAAAAAAAAGCAGTAATTTTGTCCCCTAAATAACAGGTTGCTATGGTAATAATCAGATCCATTCAAAGTTACTTTGTAAGACCTAACAATGAATTTTAACTATGTTCTTCAGCTTAAACCTTAAAAAAAATTTAATTACAAATCAAGAAATAATAGTCTCAATCAAATCCTAGTATTTTTTGACAGTGATCAATCATTTAAAAAATGGAGACATCAATTGTGGCTGAAATCACAATCTTAGCAAAAACTTCAAAAATCTACTTCCTGTCTTCATAATAACAAAAACAAAATCCTAAATATGTAACAACGAACACTGTTGGCAGCAGCTTAGTTGGCTAATAAACTATTTTAAAAAGCAAAAAAAGTTTTTATCTCTTACTTAACCCGGAAATATAGGGGTTGCACAAATCTGTAGGACAGACACTGAAGCAATGCTGAAAACGATCTTTAAGGCACGCGTGACACACCTAAAGCAAATAAAGGATGGAATCCTGTGCACAGCAGGAAGGTAGAATGTGTCCCTCAAAACTGGTGCAAAAAAACCCCGATATAGATATGTAGACTGCTTCCTACACATGACAATCGTATTTCAATTACCCAAAGCAAGATATTATTTTAAAAGATGATAGGAGACCCAGAAGGGAACAGCAGGATGTATGGAATATTCTACACAAGAAAACACTTTGGGGCTGGGCACCATGGCTCACACTTGTAATCATAGCGTTCTCAAAGGCTGAGGCAGATAGATTGCAGGAGCTCACAAGTTAGAGAACAGCCTGAGCAAGAGCAAGACCTGGTTTCTAAAAATAGCCGGGTGCTGTGGTGGGCACCTGTAGTCCCAGCTACTTGGGAGGCTGGGGCAAGAGAATTGCGTGAGTCCAAGAGTTTGAGGTTGCTGTGAGCTGTGATGCCACAGCTATCCAGGGGGACAGAATAAGACTCTGTTTTCAAAAAATAAAAAAGAAAAGAAAGAAAAGAAAACACGGTTCAGACTAAGAAAATTAGAAAGTTGTACTCTATCACAAAGTTACACAAGTACCAGGAATGGGAGAAAAACTGTCAGAGGCGGCTATATTTGTGGTTGGCGTCTGTTAGATGAACACATACATAGAGACAGAGCAACAAGGGTCTGGGTCAGGAAACTGTCAAATTTCTTCAAATGTTCTTTACAATGACCCACAGAACAAAAAAAACTTTAATATCATATTCAGTATATATGTAAACACGTGCATATGCTCAGAAAAACCTAAAATAAAAATTTCATGAAATATGTCATATAGTCATATTTTCTCTTTTATTATTCCATTCTGTTTTTTAAAAAAACTGCTGATCACTACCCACAACACTGATTTCACCTCCCACTAATGACTCCACCTCCACATCGGGTTTGAAAAATACTTCAGTGGTTTTCAAAATCTTCCATCATCACAAACAGTACCTCTTCCCAGTAGCTTGGCCAAACAGAAAAGGGTGCTCACCTAAGTTAATGAGAAAATTATCAGTGCTTTTGATGAAAAATGAAGTGATGAATGGCATCTCTTAAATATATAAATAAGTTTCATATAATACAATCCATTACTGGAAAAAGCTAATTCTTTTTGGAAATCGTGTCTTCAAATCCCATTATTCAGTTGGCAGAATTTCAAGGAGAAGATAGTTGTCATTTCTGGGATTAATACCATGGTTTTCAGAATTTAACTAGGTATGCATCAGGCAAGCAAGAAAAATGTGATTTTCTAATGGTTTCTGGCATTTATAATCACTTCTCCTCCTGGGGAATAATGGATGGATAATTAGTCCAAGTTCACCTCTGTATGAAAGCTATTAAGTCCTAGACACGTTAAGTAAGAAGTACTGTTAACAGTTACTGGCCCCAGGAATCTCTGGAACTGAGGTAGTCCCAAAATTTGCATGCCAGAAGGGTTAGCTCCCAAAATATAAGCTTCCCAAAAAGATGTCTCGCATTAAACTAAACCATGGCATTTCCTAAAGAAAAAATAAAATGCTTTTCAGATTCCCAGGCTAAAGTAATTCAAAAGAGTATTTCAGTGTTCAAGAAAATCAAAATCCTTTTTTATGCAAAAAGACTATCACAAGAGTTTAAAAATTCAACATTTGATTTCATTGGGCTTTGGGTTTTCAGTTTCCTTTTTTTCCTTCTTTTTTGAGATAGTCTCACTCTTTCGCCCAGGGTCGAGTGTCGTGGCATCATAGCTCACAGCAACCTCAAACTCCTGGGTTAGTGTGATCCTCTTGTCTCGGCCTCTCCAGCAGCTGGGAATACAGATATCAACCAGTTTTTCTATTTTTAGCATAGAAGGGGTCTCTTGCACAGGCTGGTCTCTGAACTCCTGAGCTCAAGCAATCCATATGCTTTGGCCTCCCAGAGCGCTAGAATTACAGGCGTTGAGACACTGCACCCAGCCAGGTCAGTTTCTTTTTGAAAAAGCCAGTCCTAAAGTAGAGGGTAACTATCAAGTCCCAAAATAGGCAAATACATAATAATAGTGTATTGATATTACATAGCAATTTAGAACAAAATATTATTTATTTATAGACGGAAATTACAAGATCACGTTGCAGTTATTCACCTGTGATTTCGTCTCTTAACTGCGTTGCTTATTTAATCTCTCCCAGGATCTAAATTCTATGCTCATCAGGACCATTACATTTACAGGGTTCAATACACAGAAGGCATTCCATCAATATGCTTTCTAGCAAATGGACCTTTATGTGTTCTTTCCAATGAAAGCCAACTTAGGGCATCTAGTGTTTTGTAAATGTCTTCAACTCTAGCAACAGGAAGAACTTTTAATACAATCAACAGAGATCCTGGAGGTGAGAGAGAAGTTTAGGGAACAAAATATGCTTAAAAGTATGAAAAAAGAATATCTATCAGCTCGGTGCCTATAGCTCAACCGGCTAAGGCACCAGCCACGTACACCTAAGGTGGCAGGTTCGAATCCCCAGCCCGGACCCGCCAGACAACAATGACAGCTGCAACCAAAAAATAGCCGGGTGTTGTGGCGGGCGCCTGTGGTCCCAGCTACTTGGGAGGCGGAGGCAGGAGACTCGCTTGAGCCCAGGAGTTGGAGGTTGCTGTGAGCTGTAATGCCACGGCACCCTACCCAGGGGGACAACTTCAGGCTCTGTCTCAAAAAAAAAAAAAGAATATCTATCCTCATCTTATTTCAGCTATGAATAATATTACAACCATAAGAGGAAGGCAGTACTATTTTTTTTTTATTTGGCAGCTTTTGGTCAGGGCTGGGTTTGAACCGGCTACCTTTGGCATATGGGGCCGACACTCTACTCCTTTGAGCCACAGGCGCCACCCAACAGTAATATTTTTTTTACACTTGCCCCAACAAGATAGATCCAGAAGTTCTGTTCCCCTGCACAAAACATTAAATAAATAAATAAATAAAAGGTTAAAGATTCCAAAATACACTAAAATTATTCAGGTGGGGGTTCCAGGAATATAAAGCATCCTAAATCTTGTAGTTTCCAGGTATGATGATCCAATCGAATTATTTCAAAATTTACAGTCCAGAAAATGTATTGGTCCTCTGAACTATCCTAGGATGGAGCATTTGTTTAATGACCACTCAATACCTGGTGTATTCACATGTGCAAACTTGCAACAGTAGCTGTAATTATTTCAATTTTACATGTGGAAACTGAGGCACAAAGACAACTTGCCCAAAGTCTCAGTTGGGTAGTAGCAAAGTAGGATTTGAAATCCTCTCTCTTAGACTGCAAACCTCAACGCTAAACCACAGTGCAGAGTGCAGAACTGTAGCTCTTCCTAAACTGCCATTCATGTCTCAACTTTTTCTAACATTATACATATATACTTAGTGTTTTTTAAAGCCTGCTTGACCGAAGGTGTCGTTTAAAAGGCTTAGGTAAGCATGTCATAACTTGAACTTGGACCTTTTAAACTCCTCAGCTGTCTTTCTGAAGAAAAAGTACTGATTCAGCTTTAGTTAGGTCCAATCCAAACTACTCAAACATGCTACAGAATACTATGTCCGTGTTTAGGAATTAGAGTTTACAAAAACTGAGGAGGAAACCATATTCAGCCTAACTAAAAAGCAATCTCATGAGAAGTAAAATCTTTCAAGAGCCTCCAAACCCATCTGAAAAGCTGAAAGCAGTCCACTGCACCTTCGTGAACCAAGAAGCCACAGTTCTCGGGCCACTAGACGGACTCGTGGCCAGTGTCCCGCCAGCGAGGCCCACCTAATGCGCAGGGCGGGAGCTGCCCCTCTCCCAACATTCTCCTTCCACCCCGACCCTGCGCCCCAGCCCCACGGCTAAGCTTGTTACCCCAAACGCCCCGGCTTCCGCCGGCTGGGAGCTCCGGGGAGGAGCCAGGAGAAGGCCCAGCAGGACCCTCGCCGGCTGCTGGCCCCCGTCCCCACGCGCTCTACTGGCACAGAGGACCTATCCCGGTGCTGGAGGGGGCCCAGAGCCGAGCGCGCAGCCCAGTTCCCGGCGCGGAAGGAAAGCCCGGGAAATCCCTCCCGCCGGCCCGCGGGCGCCCGGGCCGGCGGGCAGGAGGACTGAAGGTCATCGCACAGAGGCCGGCCGACAGACGGCCTGCGCTCACCATTCGAGCCGCGTTCGGGACCCAGAATGGGGGGACGGCCGCGCCACTCGAGCCGGGAGCTGAGGCTGAGGCTGGAGCTCGCCGAAGGCGCCGCGACCGCGCGAGAAGACGGAGTGCTCGGTACATGGTGCTGTGGAAGCCTGGGTAGATTTTCTGAGAGGCCGTGGCCACGCCTCCACGCCGTCTGTCAGAGCCTGCCCGCCCACCTGCTCTTGGCCAATCAACAGCCTGAAAACCAGGGGGTGAGGTGGGACTAATCGTGAATGGCCAGTAAAGAGTGAGGGGGCGGGCTTACTTCCTAGCCGCAGTAGAGTAGTGGTTAAAACTCTCGGATTCATGGGAAACTAGAAAGAAGGGGATTGTGGGAAAGGAAGTTTAGGCTCTTCTTTCAGCCAGTTTGCTGCGTGTAGCGGTTTTAAGTGGGAAGTATTAGCTGATGAATCAGTTAGTGTTTGGTTGGTGAACTATCCTAGAAATAAATATTTATTTATTTTGTATTTGTAGTGTAATCACTCATTACTTGTTCTACATGAAATCCTTTTTCATTTTTTCCAGATACCTTCTGTGTACAAAATAAAACGCTCTTTTCTTTTTCACTTGTTATTTTGAGGTCTCCACAATTTCCTTTTTCTTCTTAGTCTGTACTCTCAGAATTTTCTTTTTTAAATGTACTAGAAAAGATGTCCATAATCATAGGTGGCCTCGGAATTTGTGCGATTTGTATACGCGTTCTCCAAGGTTTTTTGCATGGCTAATCAGATGCATTTTCAAATCAAGAAAGGTATGTAGTGTTAATGTAGTAGGCGACGACAGAAACTCAGAAACTTATATAAAATTGCAATCACAATATTGTCTCCTCTTTTTCTTTCTATTCCATGGAACCAGATGACAATTAATAGAATCACTAAATGCTATCCAGAATCTACAAAGGCAAGCTTATAAGAATATACGGCTCTGTTATACTTCTTGGAAACATTGTTTATGTTATTTTATGACTTCTAATTTTGACCCACATTTGAAATATACAAATTTAAGTTAGTATCTCTTCCCTCTGTCAATTAATGATTCAGAAATTACTGAAATACTTAATGAAAAAATGAAACCAACGATTATTTAGAAGGTATTAGGTCAGAATAAAAGAAAAAAATTCACAATCGATAAAATGGGCCACCTATTTCATGATATGTGTATGCTTTCCACCGTTAAAAAGAAAATAACTCTTTTAGTGTTAAATGTAAAGATAATAAAATTGTTTTGTAATATTGTTATTTTTGTCATTGGTTAGACAGAAAACTAAAGTAATAGACATTTACTAGCAAGTACTATCATTTCCTAAAAAATGGTATCATTTTGATGTATTTGCTTCATATCCTTCAAGAAATAAAACACTTTGCAATGGAGTAGCATTTCTCCCCCATATTCCCAACAGCTATTATTTTGATGTATATCCTCTCAGTTCACCTCTGTATTTTTTATTTCCCATACTGGTATGCAAACAATGGCTTTTAAATTTTAAAGTTTTAATGTCCTATGCCTGAATCCTATATTTTTGAGACATAGCCATGTTCTTTTTAACTTAATTGTATTGCCTTGCTTGAATATAAAACATTTATTTATCCAGTTTCTTAATACATTTTTTATTGTTCCACACTATGCTTTAATGAACATAAGTTTATGATTTCTTCATAGATTCTCTCACTCTTCATTGGGTAAAGTCCCTCTTTATTCCTATTTTTGCTTGTTATTTTAAACTTTTAAAAGTATTGATATTTCTGTATCTGTTTTGTATTGTTTATTATTTGCCTGATATATATTTCTTATTTTATTGGTTTTGAGCATATCTTTCATTTCTACCATACAGTTTAACTTTTTAAAGTCCATATGAATAGCCTTATAATAAATGGGTTATTTTAATCTCTTTTAACAATCATCTATGACACACGGTATGTTCTAGAAACTCTTCTTAGCACTTTACATGTATTCCTTCAACATTCAGAAACATCCTGTAAGATAAATCTATTATTATTCCTGTTAATAGAAAAGAAAATTGATGCCCAATAGCATTTGAGTATTTGTGTGCTTCCCTTTTATTTATCAGTGAAGCTGATTTGACTATATGCACCAGGATAGGAAGTTCCATTTTAATCTAAATAAATATGTATTAACTTGAAGCAAAATATTAAAGTATTCTAAAGTTTATATAAATGATTGAAATTTGGAAAATATAGGCTAAATTTATTTTCATTACTGAATAATAAAAATGTATGTAAATCTTTTAAATTAATGGTTGGCACTATACATCTTGCTTGCAGGATGCAACCTTTTATATTTTATCTATTTAGAATAATGTTTTGTTTTGTGTAGAGTTCTTTTTTTTTAACCTTGGACTTATCTGATAATAATATTGACTTGTTTTCTTCTTGTTGATAATTTCAGGGTTTGTTCGTGTTTGTTTTCCTTTGTTTTCTGTTCAAGTTAAGACTGTGATCAATGTCCTGCCATGAGGGACCAGGGAACAATACAATGTTTTTTTCTCTTACTTCTGTTCTAAATCTCAACACCTGATTGCTGAATTGATAGCAAGTTTCCAATGTTAAGGACCAAAATATCTTCATTATTCTAAATGAAGACTTTTGAAAATCCAGATTTAGCCTTGGAAGTTACCAGGGGATTTCTTATAGGAAGCGTACTAGAAAGTTTGGAAGACACAACTGTAAATGTTTCCAAGGAAGTAGGGCAAATATTTAAAGAGAAGGAAAATAAAAGAACTAAGTTCATAAAATTAGAAAAACAGTCCAGTGTGTCCAACATCTTACTGATATAAGAGAAACATCAGGAAAAGTAGAATGTTTTAAAAATTCAATTCAAGAAAATATATAGAACTAGTAGATCTGAACTAGCCAGAATCATGTCAACAAGACACGTTAAAGTACTGAAGGCAAAGAAAAGGACTTAGAATCCTCCAGAGAGAAAAATAAATAAGTCCCATTAAAAGGATTAGGAATCCTTAGAACTTTACAACAGCAAGGTTGGAAGCCAGATAACACGGTGTCTTCAAATTGTTGAAGGAAAATTATTTCTGACTTTTAATTCTATACCCAGCCAAATTAAGTGTGTGGATAGAATAAAAATATTTTCAAAGAAAAAAATATATTGTCATGTTCATATCAAAAAATTTACTTCCTATCTACCTTTTTTTTTTTTTAGAAAACTCGAGGAAGCACTCCACCATAACTAGGGAGTGAACCATGAAAGAGGATGTTAGGAGCTTCAGAAAATAGGGTCTTTGACACAGGAGGTAGATATGGAAGATTCCCTGGATGAGGGTGTGACAGCTGTGCACTAAGCACAGAGATCAACCATCTGAGATAGAAGCAAATTGCAGACTGAAGGAGATATTTCGTCAAAAAGATAAAAGTTGCTAATGCTTTGAATGTATTGAGAAGAGATTTAGATGATGGGGGAAGAGTTTGGAGATTGAATTTATCATCAGTTTTAGAAAAGTAACCAAAAGGGAAAAAAATGACAATTACTGAAAAATAAAAACAGTTGCACTTTGCAGGAAAGATAATAATTATCTAATTTGAATGGCTACTGTTACAATAAATCATATTATCATATTAATCTAACAAAAATTATGATGTAACTATATTGAAAGAAGGGAGAGATGGAAGAATATGGGGGATTGGAGAGATTAGGAAATAGTGAAAAAAACGTTAATCCTGGCTCGGCGCCTGTGGCTCACGTGGCTAAGGCACCAGCCATGTACACCCAAGGTGGCGGGTTCAAATCCAGCCCGGGCCTGCCAAACAACGATGATGGCTGCAACCAAAAAAAAATAGCCGGGCGTTGTGGCCGGTGCCTGTGGTCCCAGCTACTTGGGAGGCAGAGGCAGGAGACTCGCTTGAGCCCAGGAGTTGGAGGTTGCTGTGAGCTGAGATGCTACGGCACTCTACCCAGGGGACAGCTTGAGGCTCCTGTCTCAAAAAACAAAACAAAACAAAACAAAACAAAAACGTTAATCCTTAGCTTCAGTAGTAGGAAGTCATGATCGAATACCTAAAACCACAAACTTACAAAAAAAAAAAAAAAGGAAGCAATATTTACAGATGTGGAAGTATCTATCTGCCAATTGGAAATGACACTGTGTATGATAAATGGCAGAAAAGTACCGTGGGCAATTATTATTTATGTTGGATATTTGGAAGAAATTTTTTATCTCCAGGACTATGTGTCTGTTCAAAGACTTTGCAAAACACTAAAATTAGCAACAAAAAGAAGTTAAACACCCCCTCTCTCCATTTCCCAAGAAAAAGATCAATTCCTCTACTAATGCTGGATTTCGTCTCCCTTCAAGGACCTTTTCACTCTTTTCCCTACTTTACTGGCCCCTGCCATAAGTTGATGCATATATGGCTTTGCTATCTTAGTTCTTAAATTAAATACAAAGAAACAAAAGCTGCCCCAACTTTGCACACCGTTGCAACTCCCTCCTCACTTCATTTTTAGGACATAGGTGATCAACATCTTCACTTCTCATCTTTCCTCCTTTTACTATTACAATCTGCCTTCAGCATGAATCATTCCACGGATGTTGCTCTTGTCAAGGTCGCCAGTGACCTCCAAGGTGCAAACTCAGTGGACAGTTTTCTATGTTTTCAGCAGCACTGACACCATTGACACACTTCCCCTTTGGAAATATATTTCTTGATCTTTGAGATACTGAACTCTCCTTCTCTCCCTCCCCACCCCCAGCCTCACTTTATTTCACTGGTTATACCTTCACGCTATTCTTTGGTAGATCTTCACACATAAATAAGCTCAATCTTACCTTGTCTTACCTTTTTTCTTTCTTTCAAAAAAAATTTAGGCCAGGTGCTGTGGCTCACACCTGTAATCCTGGCACACTGGGAGGCTGAGGCTGGTGGATTGCTTGAGCTCAAGAGTTCAAGACAGGCCAAAACAAGAGCAAGACACCATCTCTAGTAAAAATAGAAAAACTAGCAGGGTGTTATCGTGGGCTTCTGTAGTCCCAGCTACTGAGGAGGCTGAGATAAGAGGATCTCTTGAGTCCAAGAGTTTGAGGTTGTTGTGAGCTAGGATGCCATAGCACTCTACTCACGGTGACAGAGTGAAACAATGTCTCAAAAAAAAAAGAAAGAAAGAAAGGAACCTAAAAATTAATTAAAAAATTAAAAAAAATAGTGGGACTTTAGACAAAGAGGGTTAAATGAATTACACTAACTTTTTTTCTTTATTAAATTACACCTGTGTACATTAATGCATTTGTGGGGTACAATATGCTGAATTGATAAACAGTATGGAATGTTTACATCGAACTGATTAATGTCACCATCACCTTGCTTGCTTGTTTGTTGTGGTAAGATATTTATGCTCTATTCTTAATAGTTTTGAAATGTAACATTGTACTATGCACCTTAGATGAGGTCCCACCTAAAACCCTCCCTCCTCCCAGCCTCCCCACCCCCTCCCCTCCCCTCTGTCTTTCTGGACTATAGTTACGTTTTATCATTTGTATGAACGTGTAGGTGATTATATGTTGGTTTCATGATGAACAACACTAACTAATCACACATTATGGTGTATAAAATCCATTCTTACTTTATTTAAATATTTCTTTCCTTTCCTTGTATCTATTTTTCTTTCAGACTCCTAGAAAAATATTACAATGTGTTTGTTTTGTATCTTCTTGTTTATATAAACTCTGGTAAAATTTGCACAGTTGTTTTATGCATTTTAAAATGTTATGTTAATGGTATTGAATTATACATGCTATTACTCTCTTCCTCAATGAATCCTTTCTCCCTAGGTGAGTTCTCCACTCCCTTAGTTTTCAGTAACATCTTTATGCTGATAGACTAATGATACTAAGTTTATTTTCCCCGCCTAAGTTTCTCCCAATTCCAGATTCACATATCAAATGCTAGACTCAATTATCTCTGTTTGGTTATCTAACTTAATACTCATCTCTCAAATTTAATACACCCCGAAGGATAACTCTTAATCAACTGACACCCCACCCTCGTCTTCCATGCTCAGTAAATGGTACCACCACAGTCATTCAAACCAGAGACCTGAAAGAGTCTTTGGTTACTGAATTTGCCTCATTTCCCAAACACATGTGTACACAGTCCAATTTACCAACAAATTTTGGCCATTCTATCTTGAAATTGTATCTTGAGTCTATTCACTTTCTCTCTTTCTCTCTTTACCAATATCTATTTGTTAAACAAATAAGTAAATAAATAAACCAGGTAGTTTCCTGAAACAGTAAACATAACAAAATAAATAAGCCAGCAGAGGTTTAGAGAATGATGGAAGGAATACTTCTTTTAGAGAAAGTGATCAAGCTAGGACTTCATATCTGAGCAGAGACTTAAACAATGAGAGCCAGCCCTGTGATGACGGAAGAGCACTCTAGGTGGACAGCCACAAGTGCAAAGGCCTGGGACAATGAATAAACAATTCTTGAGCAAGCTGAGTTCGTCAAAGTGAGACAATATTTTGTTAACTTCGATAGTCTGAGAATGTAGAAAACAATAGAGCAAATATTATATTCATTGATCCTCTACTAAATTTTAATTTCTTTTCGTTAAATTTTTATTATTTCCAATGATGCTTTTATTTGTTAAATATATAAATGTGTGTAGAAATAAGGGGAACTATTCAGTGCCTAATGTAAAGTGTTCACTAATGAAATAACAAGGTTCATACATTTGAAAAGAAGAGATTTCACAGAGGGTTACAGCCTGTGGGTGCCCATTACAACAGGCTAGAAAGCATCGGCCCCAGCAAGGAGCCAGCAACACATGCCTCAAAGTAGGCACAGGGGGAGTTTATGCCAAGTGAGATGGCCAAATATGCATATTTAATAAACTGTAGAAGGAGTCGTGAATATTTATGAAAGGTGGAATATGTGCATGTGCAATCAATGATTAGGCCCTTTTATGGGGTTCACGTTCATAAACAATCTCCAAAGGTTGAGCAAAGCATGAAAACTCTCTGCACCTCTGTGTCACAGTTGTCACAGTTGGTAGTTTCTTACTGAGAAAGAATACTAGTCTGGCTCACAAGATTGGTTTCCATTTACCCCATAGGAAAAAAGCTTGATGGCTGTCAGCAAGGGAGGGGGTAGAATGAGGCGACGGGGTGACGGGACCTCCCATTCCATCAGCGCTAGAAACTCAGATTGAAGGTTTCTTTGGGGTTGCCTTGGGAAGACGGGATCATATAATCTGTTCAGTGTGGGGGAGTAGGATTTTATTTTAACTCACAAAAGTACGTTCCTCTTGGAATCATTCCATGGTAAAAGCACTCATTTTAGGGATTAACAAATAACTGAATCTCAGTGGAGATGAATTGATTGCTGCTATGGACACAAACTGTTCTGTAAATCCCTAAGTTGTCCTACAATCTCAGGTTATCCCTGGTCTAAGAAGGAGGGAAATCAGTCTCTCAGTTCTCTCCCTCCAGAACATCACCTACATAAGGAAAGGGTGGTGATCTTGAACCTTCCCCAGGCTCCCCTAAGGCGGCGCTCTCTCTCTTTAGGAAGAACAGAGAGATAAGTAGCCATGGTCAAAATTGAAACTTCTAATTATTAGACATTGCATCAGCTTTTGCTTTTCTCCGACTATACGTGGGGACCTCTGCTATCTCTCAACTTCTAAAAGTCATCAACTGTGTCATTCTATCTAGATCCGTTTTCTCCTCCCTAACCTCATGCAAAACGTTAATTACCTCTTTTGTCCTCTTCCGAGTTGAAGAACATCAAATAGAAATTATTCAGGTGTTGCTATAAAATTTAGCTACTTTATCAATTCAGATTTCATTTAGATTTGGATCATCCAGAGAGAGATGAGATTTGAAACTTCTTTGGGGAGACAATCATGTATTACTGACTTTCCCTATTACAGGGATTGGGGAAACTCTTGAGAGGCAATAATACAAAATAATGTTACCTATTCTAAGAGTGAACTGAGAAGAGCTGGGACTTTCTGCCAAAGTTAGTAATAATCATTAATTGTAAGTCTATTAGCATTTTGTTTACAAGCTGCATAGAACTTCATGATTCATCATTAATCTCTTCTACTTAAACTCTCTGATATGTAATTTTTTTTAAATGGAGGGTTATTTGGCTCACCTAATAAATGATCAAGAGACATCATGAAACAACAGTTATCCTCATCTTCATAGTCAATTTCATTTTCATAAAACATTGTTTTATCTAGATTATCTGTGAGGTGGGTCACAATATGTTATAATCAAGAATGAAAGCTATTGATTATTTTTAAATAAGTAGAGTAACGCAGCGTTGCTCAAATAATAACATACAATTGAATATCTGCTTCTTTGAGTCAAAGTGAAAAATTAGTTTCCAGCTATTAAGCAGAGAATTTTAAGTAAACTCTGGGCTATCTTATTTGTACTCAAACTGCCACAAGAAGTATTTCCACGGGAGTTTGTCTTTCAGATGATTAACATTTACAATAAGTGTTTTGGGAAAAGATTTTAACATCCCCAAGGCTAAAAGAGAGCAAAAAGCATGAAGATCACTAGTGCAGTTTCCTACACAGATACCAAAAGAACAACTATTTCTTTAGTTGCTAGAAAAGACAGACCTCAGTGGTACTGTGCACCAAGTGGGTGATGGTCAGGTGCAAGCACACAGCAGAAGCAAAAGTAGGTCTTCTTTACCACAATGTACTGGTACCTCAAGCCTCAGACTACTTTGTGTGGTTTTTTCAAGTACAATTTGGAGCACTCAAAGTTTAAAGTGCTCACATGGAAATTAGAAAGCATAGGTACTTACAAAGATGTAGATAAGTAATCCTAAAATCAAACCCATGGTAGGAATTATCAGACACAGATCCTAAAGCCAACATCTTTATTATGTTAAGTGATAATCACAAGCTTGAGAATTTTGATAAAGGTACTGGATGCTAAAAAATATATATATATTTTTAAATGGAGCCTCAAGCTATCCCCCTGGGTAGAGTGCTGTGGCATCACAGCTCACAGCAACCTCCAACTCCTGGGCTCAAGCGAGTCTCCTGCCTCAGCCTCCCAAGTAGCTGGGACCACAGGTGCCCGCCACAATGCCTGGCTGTTTTTTGGTTGCAGCCATCATTGTTGTTTGGCGGGCCTGGGCTGGGGATTCGAACCCGCCACCTTAGGTGTATGTGGCTGGCGCCTTAGCCGCTTGAACCACAGGCGCCGAGCCAAAATATTTTAGTATATATGAAAAAGAAAGAATATTTGCAGAACAAAAAATTGCAACAAGGTTAAGAATACAATTAATGAGTTTATCAGTTGATTAGAAAAGAGAATTGGGAAACTGGGTAATACATTAAAGAAGCTATCCACAATCCAACATGAAAGGATGAAGATGAAAACACAGATAAAAGGATAAGAGACATTGAAGACGAAAAATATTTGGCGGTGTAGGGGCTGAGAATATTTGAGAACTGATGAAAGAGACCAATCTCTATTCAAAAACCCAGTGATTCTCTACAGGATCCATGAAAAGAAACATTTACCTAGATACATATTAGAGACCCTACGGAAAACCACTGGCTTCAGTTAAAAGATGACGACATAGGCTTCATTTTAAAAAAATTCAATAGAATTCTGTTTACAAAGTCCACATAAGGATATAAGACAGCCGAAATCAAACAGTGAGAAGATACAATATGTAAATTCTATCCAAATATAAAAGCTAACATTAATATTAAACAAGTAAACTCAAAGGCAAAAATCATTCTTTGAAATAAAATGGATGGTTCATAATGATAAAAGTTTTATTTCACCAATAATGGATAGCAGTTTTACTTTTTTCTTAATTTTCCTATAATTGCAGATTATTACAGGGGTACACATGACTTGGTCACATAGTTTGCCTTTGTAAGGTCAAAGTCTGACTTGTGGTTGTGTCCTTCACCCAGGAATTGGGCAACCTACCCGTGCAATGAACCCATGAGAATTTACTCATCCCTTACTCCTGCTCCCTGTAACTTGAACTCCATTGTGTTATTCTCACATGTGACTATTACGGTACCGATCTACCAGCTCCAATTTAGTACACAGTACATGTGATGTTTGTTTTTCTATTCATGTGATTCCTCTTAAGAGTGGTCTCCAGTTCCATGGATAGCAATTTTAAATGTAGAAAGTTCCAAACAGAGAAGAATTCTGAAGAAACAGACAAATACTCATCACGGTGTGGGATTTTTAAAGGCACCTGTCTCAGTAATTGACGAAACAAGCAGATCAAAAGTCAGTAAGAAAGCAAAAGTACACATGACGATTAGATTTTGTGTAATAAATGTGCACAGAAAAGTAAAGTGACCCAGAACGCACATTTTTTCCCAAGCACATATAAAGCAATTACCTTAAAACAAGTTTTACCATCTTCAAATGTTTGAAGATCTATAGAGCATATTACCTGCCCACAATGATGTTTTGTCAAAATTCAGTAACAATAAGATAATGAGGAAACCCCACGTATTTGAAGCTTAAGGATATACATCCATGAACTAAGATTGTTTCTATATACCATCAATAGTAGAAAATGAAATTAAAGATGTCATTTACAATGGAACTTTGGGAGAGTTGGAGGTGACAAACAAGTGGGAGCAGATTTACTGTGTTTATGAATTGAAAACTAGTCCATAATACGTTACTCTTTTCAGATAGCTGCGTTTCAAAGAAATCTCAATACCTTTTCTGGTTATGGGTTTAAAAACTGAAATTAACAAACTGATTTTAAAACTTAGATGGAAATGTAAGCACCAAGAACAGTCAAGAAATTTGTAATGAAGGTCAAGGTGAACTGACTATGCTATCAAGGTGGGTTGTAAAGCTGTAGTAATTTGGCGGTGGAATTGGCATTGGTCTAGGCAAGTATAGACTAGATTAATGGTTCTCAATCTTCCTAATGCCATGGCCCTTTAATACAGTTCCTCATGTTTTGGTGACCCCCAACCATAAAACTATTTTCATTGCTACTTCACAACTATAATTTTGCTACTGTTATGAATCATAATGTAAATATCTGATATTAGGCAACCCCAGTGAAAGGGTTGTTCGACCCCCAAAGGGGTCACGATCCACAGGTTGAGAATCGCTGGACAGGATGATATGAAATAGAATAGAGACCTAAAGCCAAACGAACACATATATGAACCCTGGACTTACAGCAAAGGCAGCTGTGGGAAAGGGAAGTGTTTTCATTTAGTTATAGTAGGAATAGTGAGTATTCATTTGGGGGAAAAAATTATTTGGGCTTGTATACGTAACATTCAAAAAAATAACTCCATGTTGATTATAGACCTAAAAATGAAAGGTAAATTACAGGTCTCTTAGAAGACAGCACGGAAGACTATCCTCCTGTCCTCGAGCAAGCTTATGAAAAGAATTATGAAACATGACATGAAAAGTTCTAACCAAAAAGGAAAAGACTGATGACTTTGAAAATGTTAAAATGAAGAATATCCTTTCATCAAAGAAAGCAAAACAACCACCCATAGAGTAGAAGAAGTTATTTTCAACAAATAAAAAATAATAAATTCACATACAGTGAGAGTCAAAAAGAAGAGAGACAACCCCTCCTCCCCAATCTACCTATGTCTATACAGAAGAAGAGAAATAAATTGTAAATAAACAGGTTAAAAGGTGCTGGACCCCCTCCACTAATAGTCAAAGGACTGCAAATTAAAAGGACAAGGAGAGAGAATGTACACCCATCAAACTGGGAAAAACTAAAAATTCCTGCAATACACATGTTGATGAGGGTATCACAGCGAACTTCCATACGCTGTGTGGAGTTAAAGTTAGTATATTACTTGGGAAGGTAGCTTTGGTTTATTTAGGAAGGTTAGAAATATGTACAAATAGTATGTAAATCCAGGAGATACGCACGTGTGTACTACATACTACAATGTATATGTAAGAATGTTTGTGACAGCAACATTATCTATAATATTAAAGAAAATTGAAAACACCCAAGTGTCCATCAACAGTAGACTGGACAAATAGTATATGATAATAGAAATGAATGAATTGGAGCTGTGGCAACAACACAAATGAATCTTAAGAAACACAAGATTGAGAAAGAGAAGCAAGTAGCCCAAAGGGAAAAAAATGTCTGAGTCCATTTATAGCAGAAGAAGGCAAAGCTAAACTATTTTAAGAACGTACTGATGGTGGTACAACTATAAGTAGAAGCAAAGAAATAAGGAAGTCAGTATGGTGATTACCGCTATGAAGGAGGGGTGATTAGCAAAGGACCCATAGGCTTCTGGGATTCTGCAGATGTTCCCTCTCTGGGCCTAAATGGTAGTTATGCAGGTGCTTGATTTACAGTAAGTTAGACTGTACATTCGTATTATGGTCCATAATTTTAAACAAGGATACAGTTCTCTAAACATGGATATTGATAAATTCTCGAGCTATATTCTATAAAGTGAAAAACTACAGCGTGAGGAAGAGTGTAGAATTTACTGCCATTTATGTTTAGAAAGACAGGAAGGAAGGGAAGCAGGAAGAGGGTGAAAGCAAAAGAGAGAGAAAGAGAGAGAGAGGGAAAAAGAAAAAAATAAGGAAAATACACAATAAGATTGTAGAAGAATAAGGTAATCCATGCACCAAAAGGTTGTCTCTGGGGGAGGGGGATAGGTGACCAAGGGTCAGGGTTAGGAAAAGAATTACTATTCACTTACTGTGTACCCTTCGGTGTCTTTTGAATTTGCTATCCTGTGAATATATAACATATTCAAAATAAATAAATAAAAATATCTAACCAGACTTATCCACAAGGGGTCGCTGTTGAACTCTAATTCCTGGCCAGGAGAAACTGAATTCTTCCTACGCTCCCTGCAAGTGAAGAAACATCTTTATTTATGTTTTTATTTTATATTACACGACGTCATGTTGCCGAAAAAAGTACAGTTTGAAAATATGCACAGAACTCCAAATAATATACACTTTAAATGGGGTAAAAAAGACAATACAGTGGGTAATATGAAGCCAGGAATGAGTTTACAGAAACACAGTGTTAACCATCTCCCCTAGTGGTAATGTACAGATTATATTTTAAATTTTCTGGCATCCGGCCTTAAAAAAAAAAAAAAAAAAGGAAGTATGGTCATTTATACAGTTCAAAATCTTTTTCCGGAGAATATTAAGCTATTTGTCAAAAAATATCCCTCATGGAGAGTGTTAAAGACAATCTATGAAGATCCTTAGATGAAATTCCTGGTTGGTCTTTATCACAACGATCCACAGGTGAATTGTGAAACCTTGTCATCTTACTCTCTAAGGACGGTATAAGATGCCTCAGATAGGGGAGGTTTCATTCATGGTTAATCGTGAATGAAAATGAAACTAACAATACGTGCTTTAGAAAAAGAAGAAATGCTGTAAGTCTGCTTTAAAAACTTCCCCGTCTTACACGTAAACTAGAGAGTGAGTGTCCTCAAGGAGCTGTGTTTTTCAAATTTGGCTTTTGTAAGGAATTCCATTATTTCTTAATGCTGAGCTGATTGTACTCTGAGCTACTAATGGGTTAAATACTACCAAGGGAAATTAGCCCTGGCCGAACATTCCTACTGGCTCTTAAATGCACAGGGCTTTGGGCGATACAAGAACTGAGAGAAACTAGTGGGTAGGAGAGACACTGGGGGCAGAAGCAACAGTTGAGAAAAACCCTTCTGCTGTTATGGACTCATCCCATATTCAGAGGAAGAAAGTAGCTGTCATTGGTGGTGGCTTGGTAAGAATCTTTTTGAATGTGTTACTGTTAGAGATAGTATGTTAATTATTGTTACTCTGAATTATTATTTATCACTTCTACAGATTGTTAATTTTCTTGTGAATTTTTTTCTGATATTTAAATGCACCTATTTTAAATATGTGTTATCTTCAATTTGTTCTTTTCCAGGAAAGGCATTTTATATCCACTAAATTCAAAAGCATTTGTTTTCGTTATTATGGTGTAGCATTTCTTAAAAACCAAAAAGAAGTCAAACTGAACTTGATTTTATCTCCAAATTGGCTATGTTTTTAAGAACAGAAATTAGGCTTAATATTTAAATGATGATCTTTAAATTAGGCTTAATATTTAAATTTAAATTATAAATTTGCCTGACTTTATATAATAACTCAGTAAATGTTGTCTAATGAGAACAGAAGGGTTACGGAACATGAAAAGCCAAAATAATCATCTGAATGCTTGCTAGTTATATGATTAATTGGGAATGATATTCAATTGCCTGACTCATTTCAGCCGTTCCAACAGAACACTGTAGCGGGTGGAACAAGGTGGAACCTCTCATTGGGCAGGTGAAATAAAGGTGCCGGGACTTGCCCCTCTCCTGGGCAGGTGTAAGGAAGGGTCGCTCCATTGCTTACATGGTTATGGTCCCAAACTATTTCTGTGTAATGTGAATCTGCCTCAAATAAGCTGCGTTTCCCCCCTTTCAGCATAATTCCTGGCTTAGACTGAAAATGTCCCACTTAAAGTTAAATTGTGTTACTTTCACCTTTGGTCAAAGCACTTGTAAGCTTCTAAGTCACGGGTATTCATTCACTTACTCAGCAAAAATTCATGGAGGGGCTGACACTCTGTGTCCAGGCTGCACATAGAGGGGTATATTTCATGCCACAGATGTATTTATATTTATATTTATATTTTCACTCTAAGTGCCAAGACAGTTGCTTTAACATTTCTGCTTCTAAATTTCAAAGTGCTAAGGAATGCTAACACATGCTAGATTGGTCACTGAATTGGAACTACATTGTCATAGCTGCATACTAGGTTTGTGTCAAATTCTTTCCTATCAAAAATGTTGCACAAAATGAAAACCCTTGTATTCAGTAAAATCTTCTTGAGTGCGTGCTATGTGCCAATATTGTTTTAGGTAGTCAGGATACAGGCGTGAACATTTTAGGGAAGAGAAAGACCATGAAGAAGAAAGTACGTGAGATAATTTGAGTTAGAGATAAGCAGTGTAAAAGAAATGCCAACAGAGTCGTGCTATGGAGTGTCTCGGGGGATATCTGTGTGGTGTGTGTGCAGAGACAGCCTCTCTGAGGAAGGGAATGCGACCCGAGACCTGAAGGATGAGATGGGACCATCTCGTCTCAGGAAAGCATTTCAGACAGAGGGAATAGCGAGAAGGGAAACCCTGGGGCAATAATGAGCTGCCCAAGTGCAAGAAGCAGAAAGAAAGGCAGGAGCAGAGCAAGGCCAGAGAAGAGTAGCTGGGGCGGCTGGAGTAGCTGGTACCGCTGGAGAAGCTGACATAGCCAGATCTTGAGAACCGGGCAAAAACATTGAATTTTATTCGAAGTACATTGGAAAACTATTGGGGGGGTGTTAGGCAGCAAAGTAAGCTGTGACTTGTAGAGGTGCCTCAGGCTATCACGTGAGGATGACTGGGAGAGTGGGAAGAATGCAAGATAGACAAGTGAGGAAGCTATTATGTTAGTCCAAGGGTTGGACGAGGGTGGCAGCAGTGCTGTCTCTTGTGTCTCTGAGAAATCCAAGGGGCAGATGACAAACATGTGTTTGGATGCGTGATTTGGGAAGGAATAAGAATGTGGGTGTTATTCATGGATTTCTCACTAAATAATACTTAAAACTCTTCATCATGTAATTTCTTTATACATGTACTGAAAAATAGAACACATCAATTATTACACATGTACTAGAAAGAACCTAAAAGTCCTCTGCAAAAGGATTCTGTCTATCCTATTGCTCAGGCCCATGCCTAGGTATCTATTTTATATTATATTATATTTTACATTTTATTCCTCATTCACTCATCAGTAAGCCTTGGTGGCTCTACATCCAAAATACATTTCAGTTCTGTCCACTGCTATTGTGCTAGTCCACGCAATCATCATCCCTGTCCATACTCCTGCACCAGCCTCCTAGTCTCCCGGCTTCAACTCTACCCACCTGTAGTCCATATTCTGCGAGCAGCTAGAATAATTATTTCAAAACATGAGTCTGATCATTACGCTCCCTGCTTAACCTTTCCTTTCAATGACCTCCCATCACAAGTAAGGCAAAATCCAGACCATTTACCAAAGGCCCTATATGAACTAGCCCTGTCTACCTTTCTGGCCTTACCCTGTCTCCATGTTATGTTTTTTATATTATCTATCAGTATCTCAAAGTACACACTTTTCTAAACATGTTTTTTTTTAAATACCTACCCTGACCTGGATGTAAATTTACTGATGTGTTCCAGTGGTTAGACTCGTGCTTGACATTGTAATGTACTTGATGGATGAATGAATGAGTGAAATGAATGATATGAAGGTGAAGGGAATTTCATAACACATGCAAACACATTATTTTTTTTAAGTTTTCATTAAATAGAGAAATTCAAGAAGGTTAAATTCAAGTCTCCCAGCTTCAACTCTACCCACCTGTAATCCATATTCTGTGAGCAGCTAGAATAATTCTTAAATTCAAGAAGGTTAAATTATGTAGAGCACCTATTTCCCCACTCATCTTCTTGTTATTTTCATATTTCACATTTCCTCTTCCCTACAAGCTATACCCCACCCAGCACCTTATATTATCTAACACATTAAAGCTCTCCCCTGGTCTCTATGGGAAAAAATTAAGAGTTGAAAACCTTTCCTTAGAAATCCGATGAATATAGTGAACTTCCCTCAGTGTTTTCAGTGCTATCCTACCATACCCAGCCAACTTGCCATGTTAGAAATGACCATGAGGATTTGTCCTTGCTCTGCTATAGAGGTCACCTGAACCAGGGCTAAACCAGATTGATGTCCTTTCTTTGAAGACATGTTCCATCAAAGAGGCCAGAAGGAATTAACAGATCAGTAAAGAAACTCTTATGGAGAAACAAAAGGTGAATGAAACTGAGCCATGATCATAAAGTAAGGAGTTTAAATATTGAAGAAAAGAATGGAAATGGATGTTAAAACAGTACGTCAAGAACATTAATATACTATTTAGAAAACCCCCTGTATTGATTTAACATTATCCCCTCTGGTATAAATCACAGCTTCTCCAGCCCTTCCTCTGCCGATTCTAAAAGATAATTACAGGAGGATCAACCTCTAAAGACTTTCCCCTCTTCAGATGCTCACAGCGGTTTGTTTGCCTTTATCATTCACTGGATTCTGTTAAAGTTTTGTTAAGCATAATTTATTCCTCATAGAAATATTTTCACATCGTGGATCTAAAGATTGTCTTCTCTTGGGGTCTTGCTTCTGTCAAAAGTGCAAAATATTTTCTGTGCACGAGTTTGATTTCAGAACAAAGTACAGAATCACTCTTGTAGAAGTTCCGAGAGATTTGGCAATACTTTTCATCAGAATGTTGTCATAAGAAATGTAGTCCTTTTAAAAACGAACTTGAAAAAGGATTTGGAAAACAAGCTCTAGCTTTCTGGTTAGAAGGAGTTCTATTTTAACCAGCTCAGTAAAAACCTGCCCTACTAAAAACTGCCATAGAAACCACCTTACTGGCCAGATGCTGCACTCTGGGAGGCCAAGGCACGTGGATGGCTTGAGCTCATGAGTTTGAGACTAACCTAAACAAAAATAACACCCCATCTCTACTAAAAATGGAAAAACTGAGGCAAGAGGATTGCTTGAGCCTGAGTTGGAGGTTACTATGAGCTATGATGCCGTGGCACCCAGCTTGAGCTTCTGTCTCAAAAAAAAAAAAAGATAATACTTCATGTTAGAGTGATAAGTTGCTTTTTCTTCACAAAGTGGCAAGCCAGACAAATTAAAAAAAGGGGGGGCCATCTACCCATACAGTTGTCCTTAAGCCATGTCCAAAGTCAGGGTCCTAGGGATTCAGAAATTCTGCTTCTGATGACTATTTTCAGTGTTTACCAGTATGAAGCAAATAACTGATGCCACAGAGCACCATTTCACTAACACCTCCAGCTACTCGAGTCCTTATTTTTTGGAGCCTTGGCTAAAAGAACTATTTGGCACTCGCACCTGAGCTGTCTTCTGCTGTTGCAATGTGTCCACCATTTTAGCATATATCCTGGAGATATATTTCAGGGTATCATGAAGTACAGAAGAACCTCTGTAAGTTGACCACCCACGGGGCCGTAACAAACTGGTCAACAGAAGGAACTGGGCCTTCTGTACCGACATGTACAGGTGGTGTGTGTCCAGTTTATGAAAATTAGGTCAACCTAAGGAGGTGGTCAATGCAGAGAGGTGGTCAGCTATGTAGGTTCTGTTGTGTTTCCTCCATCCCTCCTTCTGAAAAGTAACTCACCACAGAACATTTTGGGATCCACTCTCTCTATTTGACCCCACAAGATTCTCCACTGTTGAGACTCGTTGTGACAATTGTGAACACCCCCGTGTTCACGTCAAGTTCGTCACCTCTGCTAATGAAATGGGCTTTAAAGCAATTTGGCCTCGACTCCATGAGCGTTTGCATGTCACAGATACAGGCATTAGATTCTATCATGGATTTATAGGCTGAGAATGGTTTTGATGCCAAATGGGGTCCAAATGGTTGCTTCTTCCCCGTCTCCTTCAGATCTTTCCACCTCACCACTCACCCTTCACTCAGCTAGAAACAGCACTAGGCAAGCAGACTGGGTGTAGGAGAGCACGTGACCAGCCAGAAGCTCAGGAAACCTGTTGGTCTCACTTTCCTCCTCTTGGGCTAAACGAGACTCTCAGACTTTTAACTCTAAATTTCTACTTCTCTTCCTTCTCACTTCCTTACTCACGCATCTCTAGCTTTGTTCTCAACCTACTTCTTTCTAAAAGCAGAAATCACATGTCACCCAGAATTTTCACTTTCCCTAAAGTAAACATCCTGAGCACACAAGGACCATTGAAAATCTCATAATTTGGGGTTGAGTTGTGTATGTAAATCAGTTTAAGTGTACACTTTTTTATTGTTTTATTGTTATCTTAATGTACTATACTGTCTAAAAGACTTAATTACTATGAGCTTTACTATTCTTATTTTATTAGTATTAAAATAAATAAAGTTGTGTAGACCTTATTCTTATTTTCTATTCCCGAGGCTCTGAACTTTCTTTAATATGAAAAACCCTCATTACTGCCCCATATCTAGAGGCCTAAAAACAGATGTGGAATGAATTTTTCTGTGACTGTATAATTCACTTTGAATCTCACTCCTTTTCTTGCTTTACTTATTTATTTATTGAGACAAATTTCACTCTGTCATCCAGGCTAGAGTGCCATGGCCTCAGCCTAGCTCACAGCAACCTCAAACTCCTAGATTCAAGCAATCTTCCTGCCTCTGTCTCCCAAGTAGCTGGGACTACAGGCAGCTGCCCCAACACCCAGCTAGTTTTTCTATTTTTAATAGAGACGGGGTCTCACTCTTGCTCAGGCTGTTCTCAAACTCCTAAGCTCAAGAGATCCACTTGTGTCAGCCTCCCAGAGTGCTAGGGTTACAGGCCTGAGCCACCCTGCCCGGCTTCTTACCTCTGTTCTCTTTCTCAATGCTGCAATTCCTCCCATCAAACAAGTTTTCTTTTAGTTGTTTTGTGTAGGAGCCAAGGGAGAACTTCCCCTTTGCCCTCTGAAGGTTCAATGAACAATTAACTTATAAAAGACCAACTAATGAAATAAAAAGCTTACGAATGGTATACACATGAGCACAGGGAGCATCACACAGAGATTACCAAATCCCTAATGAGGTACAGAAGCTTATACAAAAACAGTGGGGACTTTGATCATAGTTGAACAGGTTGGGGTGGGGGAGGAGGCTGGGCTAGCTAGCACAGGCAATCTTGCTATATAAATGAAATCTCACAGGTGGCAGCGCTCAGAGAGACTCAGTGGTCCTCAACCTTCCTAAAGCCACGACCCTTTAATATAGTTCCTCATGTTGTGGTGACCCCCAACCATACAATTATTTTCATTGCTTCTTCATAACTGTAATTTTGCTATTGTTATGAATCATAATGTAAATATCTGATATGCAAGATGCTCTTAGGTGACTCCTGTGAAGGGATCATTTGACTCCCAAAGGGGCCGCGACCCACAGGTTGAGAACTGCTGGCACTGGATGGGACATGTGTCTTTCAGACCTGCCGAGGTGTCAGACTCTCAGTTCATCCTTCCTGGATGGAGACTGGGGAAGGCCTGGCCACTTCAATGCCGATTCTTTGCAAATTCCTCCCCCCTTACCTTAGGCAGCTTTAGGGGGCTACTTCTTTCTGTTTGCTGGCTCTCAAAGTATGTCAAAGAAACATATTTGAGGGTAGATCGCTTTGATTTTTCTTCACTTGCTGTGTATGTACCTTTCTCTAGCAGCCCTGACAAATATTTGGACATACATTGTGCTACCCCGATGGATTCCTAAAGTGCCTCGTAAATCCCTCTCACCACGCAGAGAGCTCACTGCCCTCTTCCAATTTCCTTCATTTGCACCGGAACACCTGGTATCTAGAATGGAACCAACCACTTCAGACATCTCACAGCACTGTCAGCTGTCTGCAAAGAGTGTGTTTTTCCTTCCTTTTTATTTGGTCCATTTTCCTGCAAAATATGCTCAGATTATTTGTCCATCTGTCCGCATTTTCCTATTCATTCAATTGTGCCTCTATCTTTCCACGAAAAAAAGAACACTCTCATATGCTGTTGATGGTGATCTAAATTCGTATTTTTCCCCTCTGGAAGGCAATTTTAAAGTATATACATGTCTCATCTTAAACATATGGGGAGATTCCAGAAAGCAGCACCGCATCAGGATGGCATGAAAACACACACAATCTGGAATATATATGTGAGCATTCAAAATCCACAGCAAAATCTACTAAACTTGCCCCACACACTTTGAATCACCTTCCTGTGCTTCGCACCTATTCTAAAAGTAAAACAAAGACCCAGCAGACGTCTCCCTCTACACTCTAGGCTGTCAAAATTCCTTCCCCAACTCATTTCAGAATTTCTTCTTTCTCCTTTTTGTACCTTGTATCTCCTATAATTGCAGAAGTCAAACATGACTTGAGTATTACAATTTTAACCCAGTGTTTCTCCTTTCCAAAAAGTATTACATTTTTCAGTACCCTCGGTATTACGTCATATTGAAAATTTGGATGTCTATCCTGAAGATGTGAAGAGGTCGCATCTTTCATTAAGATGAAAGTGCGTCATTCAATTCAGAGTTAGAAGATCCCTAGCTCCAGTGTGGAGTATGGCTTGAATAGGGAAAGCCTGGGGAAAGAGGTGAATTAGAAAATGTTTGCAGGAGTCCTGATAAAAGGTGACGAGGGCCCCATGTAAGGGCGGTAGGGACGTGGGTGGGAGGAGAGTCAATGTTGATTCAAGAGGAGCAGTCTTGATGCGGGAATAGCAACTCCTCTCACTAATTCACCGAACCACAATAGCTCAGTTAACATTTAACATCCCTCTCTAAAGGAATGTTAGAGATATGGGATATGGAAGGAGGAAGAAGGCTTATAGAATACAGAACGCAGGAGAAGGAAAAGATTGAGGGATGAGAATAGGTTGAATTTTCAGTCTGTTGAGATGAAGACGCTTAGACACTTGTTGCCGGAATTTCTGTCTGCCAGGTCCTTGGTCCCGGAGATTTGAAGAATGAATCTGCAAACCACTAAGTAATTTCTTGATGGATATGTAGATAAGTGGGGAGAAAGTTAAAGCCTTTAGCAAGCCACCAAGGGGACCTGGGCAGGTAGCCTCTTTGGGCCTCTGTCTAGGGGATTATATACTGCTTTTCCTATCCTGAGGGCAGGCATTTTGGGGGACATGAAATGCACATTTGCATTATGTCACAATCATTTGGTGCCAGGGGCTTGGGCAGAGATGAATTTCAAAACTGCCACAGTGCAGAGGAATGTGGTCCCACACGAGGTGCGCTTCTCTGCTCCAGAAGAGGCAGTTCCAGATGAGGCAGTCAGGCTGCTTTATATGACTTTGTCTGGGGTCCAGAGAATGCAGGCTGTAGAGAACCTGTTTGTGCCTAGAGATGGGGATGTGGGCCTGACACTGATTTCTAAGCTCCCCAGGCCTAGAAAGTGGGGGGTTCCCATCCATCCCTGAGCAGGAGAACCCTGAAGCACCGGTCCTTAGTCATAGATGAAGGAGAAAGATTCAGGCTAGAGAAGGAAATCATATGTTTTCCCAAGAGACTCCTGGGAATGTAGGACATTCACCTTATCATCAAAGGAGGGGAAAGCAAGACCTCTGCTTGGCTTTAGAGACCAATTCCAGAGGACACAGATCAGAGAGTTCAGGGTAAAGATTAAAAAATAGAGCAATATTTGGCTTAACATATGCAATTCTGGCAGATGTGATAGTTACTAACAAAGTAGGAAGACACGTTTGTGTGGTTTTATTACATTGTGAGTAGATTAATGGTCTGATACTCCTCATACCATTGATATGTCCAAAGAAAATTCTTGGGAGGCTAAACTACAATTCCATGACTAAGCACAGATTTCAATAAAAACAAGCTTTTCAGAAGCTTATTAGATAACAAACTCAGCAACAGCTATGATTCTCAGAGCTTCATGTGCTTCATTAAGTCAAAAATAGCTGACACATGTTTACATTATCAGTTTAATTTCACACATACTACATGAAGAGGGATAAAATGGGAGAAACTTTTACTAATCTTGTTCCCCCTTGCTCAAGGGTGACATAGTGAGACTCTGTCTCAAAAAAAAATTATGAATTTATGATTTTCTCATGATCATTGAATACTTGAACAATCATTGCTGAAGGGGTCACTTGGGAACCAACAGAAAACCACCCCAGCTGAGCATATGAGAAGCATATTTCCACATTTACACTAATACAAAGGAAATTCTCAAATAATGCTTTTTAAATGGTATGTGAGGTATCCATATAATAGATCAGGATGTGATCAAAGCACATGATCTATAAAGAAGAGGGAAGTATGAAGAGACAAAAATAGGAAGTGGTGAATTCGGAGAACGATAAATTGGGTAAGAAATTCGTAATTAGGTAACCGAGGAATCTCCTCGAAGCTCTTACACACACAAGCAGGCCAGAACAGATGTTAACAAAACTTTGAATTTGCAAGTTATTTTGTAATCAAAATAGCTTACTGTTGCAGACTTTTGGTGCTTCAAAAAAAAAAAAAATACAGAAAATGTTCATAATTGTGCGTGTCCTTAATGGAACCGTCCCATCTCTTTTCCAAGGCTTAATCCCAAGAACTGGCACCATGAAATTGTTTTTGTTTCTCCCAGGTGTCTAACCGTGCTGCAGGTCTTTTCTTCTCTGCCAGCCTCCTCTCTATTTATGCTCAGGAACCCAGCTGTGCCTTAGCTGAGAGTTTGTGGTGGGCTTAGAATGGCTCACACACCACATTTTCCTGTCTATTTGTATCATTACATCTCGGTGTTTTGTGTCACCATAACTAAAAATGGCAATGACAGTTGTTCCTAATTAAACACTCTTACACAGAGTGAAAAGGGCAAATAAAGTTAGAGCCTAAAACCTATGTTATTAGCCACACTACTAACCCTTCTAGCTGAACTTACATAACCAATATCTTTTTTTCTTTTAGATTTCTTGGAACCTCAGTTACACAGAATTGGGATTACAGTAATCTTTTTTCATTACACACTGTTATGACTGGTCTTGAGGAAGACACTTTTAATTTTTTTGCTTTGTTGTGTTAATAATAATAGTGAGCACCTTCAGGAGGCTGAGGCAGGAGGATTACTTAGGCCAGGAGTTCATGACCAGCAACATAGCAAGACCCCGTCTCTATAAAAAAATAAACAATTAGGCTTGGCACCTGTAGCACAGTGGCTATGATGCTGGCCACATATACTGAGAGTGGTGGGTTCACCAGCCCAGGCCAGCTAAACAACAATGACAACTGCAACAACAACAACAAGAACAACAACAACAACAACAACAAAAAAAAA
>NW_003852560.1:321739-332004 GCF_000181295.1 Otolemur garnettii | reverse complement strand
CAAGTGTTAATATGCAACATGTTCCTCCTTTGAGTAATGGCTATATAGTGGGGAAAATTAAATATTTATTTATTTTTATAATCTTTTTTTTGAGACAGAGTCTCACTAAGTCACCCTGGGTAGAGTGTCATGTCCTAGCTTACTGCAACCACAAACTCTCAGGCTCAAGCAATCCTCTTACCTTAGCCTCCCAAATAGCTGGTACTGCAGGCACCCAGCACAATGCCTGGCTAATTTTTCTATTCTTAGTAGAGACAGTACTCACTCTTGGTCAGACTGATCTTGAACTGTTGAGCTCAAGTGATCTGCCAAACTCATAATTTTTAAAATATTTTTATAATTTTATGTTTATAATTATTTTGTTAAATTAAGTATTCCATTTTCATGGGCAAACCCTTTGAGACTGATGTCATCTACTTCTACCACCTTCTGTCCCTCACTGTTATCATCAGCCATCCTCTGATAGAAGACATTGGTGCTTACAGAGAATCCTTTTCCTATTCCCCAGCCCTGCCCATCACCCTGAGTGATGAGTGAACTTCACTCTGTTGATCCATCCAGTTCCCCAACCCTTTGGTGCCTTCAACTCTGGGCTTCTAATTTCTTCCACCCTCACTGCCCTTTAGCCTCCAAGTCCTACCCACCACCACATCCTGGATCTGAAATTTGTCATCCCACAGAACTTCCCTATTTCCCAAATAATAGTAACAGGGCTAGCACTCTCTGCTTAATAACCTCCTTGAGTTCCAGCTCTCCCATTCAGTTACTACTGCCATATCTGTTCTTCACAAGCACTTCACATCACCAAGACTTCCGTCTATCCTTCCTTTCTTGGTCATCACAGTCCATCTATTTAATGAGTATTGCCAACTCTTTTGCTGCATTGTCTTTCCATCCCACCCACATGGCTAAATCCCACTCTGCTTGACTCCAACAGTCTTTTTCCTTCACACAGAAATACATGCAGTTTGGTGCTGCCAAAAAAAAAGTAACCCCACAACCCTACATCTTGGTGCCACTATACATTCATCATCTCCATTTTCAATAGGATTGTCAATTTGTCAATATTGTCCAGTCACACTCTAGTTCACTGGTTAAGAGCTCATGTCATGGAATCAGACTGGATAAGTTTGAATCTCAACACCAACTCATGACTCACTAGCTGTGTTAAATTCTGTGAGCCATTTAACTTCTCTGTGCCTCCACCTGTAAAACAGGATAATGATAATACCTACTTCATCTGGCTGCAGTGAGGGTCAAGTGGGTTACAGCAGTGAAAAGTACATAACAACCACTTCATGGGTATTGTACTCATGTTATTATTACTTCTTTAATCAATGTTCTCTGCTTCTTTCCTTTCAGTAATTATTTAAACATTTATTATGTACTGCTTCTACCTGGAGCCCTCTACTTCCTGAGCCTTATTTGATTAACTACCATTCATACTTCCAGATCTCAGCTTAGCTTTCATTTTTATCAAGAAATCATATTTTACCCCACTCCACATCCCTGTGTTTGAGTTAAGGGTCCTTCCTTCCCCACTCTCATAGCTGTACTTCTCCCGTGGTATTTATCATCCTGTGGTATTTATTATCCTGTGTTGTAATTATACCGTGTATTTATACCGTGGTATTTATCATCCTGTGTTGTAATTGCCTATCATCTCCTTAAGAGGCCTGGCTATATCCTGATCTCTGATAAGTCCCAACAACCTAGCACAGGGATGACATGTAGGAAAAAAAAAACCCAATACATTTGTGTAAGTAAATATATGAGTGATAAAGGAATAAAATAGGGACCCAGAAAGGACTGGGTCCCAAGGGGAATAATTGTACATTATCTTTGGATCACCTTAATGTCTAGCAATGCCTGGGGGTCAATAAATTCTTTCTCCAGTGATCATTTTTCCTGATCTCTTTAAAGTTGTTTTTAAATTTCCAAAAGTATTCATACTCTTTGTCAGCTTGCTTATTCTCTACATGGTGAAATATTCTCATCCCTCAAGCTCAACTCAAATGTAATCTTTTCCAGAAAGTTATTTTTTAACCGATCCCCTTGTTCTAGTTTTCTATTGCTGTATAACAAACCACACCAGATTTTAGTGGCCTGAAAGAACCGTCTATTATGATGACTCAGTTCTGTGTGTGGTCTGTCATGTGGCTAGGGCAGAGTCACTTATAAGTATTGATCAGGCTGGAGATCCAAGATGGCACACTTGCATGTCTGGTAGTTGGTACCTGCTGTTGGTGAGGACCTCAGCATGTGGCCGGCCTGTCTGTATGGCTTGGACTTCTTACACATTACAACCTCAAGGTAGTTATTTTTCTTACATAATAACTAACTTCCAAAAGGCAGGAAGCAGAAGCTTCCAGTTCAGTTAAAGCCTATGCTTAGAAATGGCTCAAGTGTCACTTCTACTGCATTTTATTGGCCAAAGCTATTACAAGCCCTTCCAGAGTCAAGGGATTGGAGAAATAAACCCCCTATTTTGATGGAGAAGTATCATGGTCATATTGCAGAAGAATGCATACAGTATAAGAGACATTGTTGTAGCCATTTTTGAAAAATACAATCTATCAGGTCCCTCAAGGCAAAATTAATCTTTTATTTATGTGTTCTCTTAGTCTTCATTTATTCTTTTTTTATTTTTCCTTTTTTTCTTCTATTACTCTGTCTCTCTTTTCTCTCTCCCTCCCTCCTTTCTTTTCATTTTTTTCTTTTTTTACATTGATTTCTAGGACCAGAATTATTTTGCAAGGAGTCTGAGAACCCCTATGCACACAAAACATTTGGTAAATGCAATAAAATTATATGACTCTAATATATTATATTTAAAGTACATGTAGATGCTTTATGATTAAATTTAGTATATAGGTTTTTAAGTCAACCTGTATTAGAAATACAAATAATATGGGGGATCTGCAATTTTTTATATAATCCTCCCAGGATTACAAGAGTATAAAGTGTGGGGGAAACTGAGCCCTGATCTTTATCATAAAACTCACTTCCTGCTTGAGAGGCCTAGAGAATCACGAGAATGGCATGTGAGTTGTGTGTGTTCAGGAGATCAGAAAACTGGCCTCCAAGAGAAAATGTATGTGTGAGGTGTGGCAATAATCATTATGTAAAGGTTCTCTAGATTCCAAAGGGCTGTTGATGCTGAAGGCACAGGTTGTGCTCAAGTTCTGGGTTTTTGCAAAACCAAGGTGGAGACATTCTATCTGACTTTCTCCATGTCCTCCGTAATCAGTGCTAATATCAGGCAAGCAGTTTTGTCTACTGCTTCCTATTTTATGATAGGGATTTTCCCAGAGCTTCTCAGTCTCCGACGCAGATTTTGTGTCAAGCCTCTTCATTCCTCATGCCAAGACTCCCTCATCTGGTCACCCCAAACAGCTTCAGTAAAGATTTTCTTTCTAATTATTCTATAAACTGTATACATGTTTTTTGCTTATTCTGTATGAAAGTTATATCTCACTGTAAAAAAGTACAAAAAGAACACAAAGCTACCTCTAAAGTTATACCACTTAATCTGTAATTAATCTTACCATTTTTGCAAGTGGTAGTTTCCAGTAGTGACTGAGAAAAATCAATGTGATAAACAAAGCTGGTAGAGCATAGCAACACACAATGTTTCAGTTCATCGCTAAAAATTCCCTACATTTGTGGACTCAGATAAAGATATGAAAAAATTGTTTTGATTCCTAGGTTGGATCATTAAATGCATGCTTCCTTGCAAAGAGGAATTTCCAGGTTGATATATATGAAGCTAGGGAAGGTAAGCCAAGAGTGAAAATTGTCAAATTTTCTTTCTCTTTAGATTTTCTGAATTTTTAAAAGTTTTTAAAATTTTTTTTAAAAAGAACTGTTAGATGTCTTTTAAAAACTCAGCTACCTATATTTAACACATTGACTGTCACACTAGAAAAACAATTTTTCCTTAGGGCTATAGTGTTTTATTAGGTCAAGATAAGTCAAGAGATGTGTGAATTATGTTTCACGAGGCCCTGGGCTCAAAGTAATATAAATTAAATGCAACTCAGACAGCAGTTAATATGTTAATTTAATACAAATTTGCTACCATTAGTGTTTTCTTCAGAGGCATGAAGAAAGTCTTTCATGAATTCTGACAATTAAGTTCATGAACTTATCCTAGAAAAAGTTCTACATACCTCATTGCTGAATATCATTATGGTTTTCTTCAAAGTACTTCCCTTGGGAAGCTATGTACCAATGCCATCACGTAGTCCACTCTTTAAAGCAATTTTGGAACTCTTTCTGAAATGACCATCAGAGCTATTGTCATATGACACACAAAAACATGCAACAACAATAATGAGCACCTGGGAAGAGCCCTGAGAAGACACCATCATATATTGGCATGGACACAGCTGTGAAACACTGACATACTAAGGTTATGAAACCATACTGAGTTGTTTGTACAGTGCTACCAAGGTAAGCATGTGGTGGCAAGTTTGTGAACTTAATTGTCAGATCTTGTAGGACAGCAGTTCTGATGGTCATTCCAAAAATGAGTTCCAAAATTGCTTTGAAGGGTGGACAAGGTGTTGGCATCAGTATATAGCTTCTCAAGGGGAGTACTTTGAAGGTGACTGTGTGATATTCAGCATTGAGGGATGTAGCAGTTTTTCTAGGATGAGTTTGTGAACCTAACTGTCAGACCCTGTAATCTGGTTCTGACTGCACCAATTATTAATATTCAGGTACAATAATATGCTTATCCTACACTAGGATTTAAGGTATGTATAACATGGAATCTGCTTCCAATGTCTTAGATATTCGAGTGGCTACATTTACACGTGGAAGAAGCATTAACTTGGCCCTTTCACACAGAGGACGGCAGGCCTTGAAAGCTGTTGGCCTGGAAGAACAGGTATTTTATTAATGCATTTTCCTTACAGAAGGTAATATTTGATGATTTTTAACAATCATGTGGTTATGATTTCATCCTGGTTCAAAGTATTATTTAATGCCAAGAATCTCTGCATGGAAACTTGTTCTGTGAAGGTTTTCAAAATTCTAAGTTTGTCAAGAGCGTGAACATTTGACCCCTGAGGCACCTGGGGGGCACATTGCAACTCCACCTAGTAATTGCTTCTGACATCAGGCTCTCAACAAGGTGGAAGGTTGCTGCCTATCATAGATTTTCTTCATACATGATAATTTCTAACTGTCTATCATGGAGCTTAGAAATGTAAACTGAAGTGGTATCTGTATGTATTTAACTTGTTACTATCTTCAGGAACAATGTGTCTTTGAGCTGATAATATAAGTAAATATCAGTGCTATTTGCATTCCCACAATTTCCTTCCAAACAGCAGCAGCCTTATGTAGGAAAACACTTTGCATTGGATTTTAGGAGACTTGGGTTTCATGATATCCCTTTCCATCATCATGAGAAAAGCACCTGCCTTCTCTAATAATCACTTCCCTCAATTTGTGATGCTTGATTTAGAACATAAAAACTTTAACTCAATTCTAATATCTAAGGTAAAAGAAAATAAAACCCTAAAAGTTAAGAAACACCATTTTCATTGAATGAGTTTCCCCCAAGCTAGGTTTCTGTGGGGTTTTAAAAAATATATTTTTTTAAATTTCAAAATCACAGTTGAAAATTAGTATTTATCTTATTTGCAGATGTCATGACAATAGTCATTGAAATCAATATTTCTCATTTCATTTCAGATTGTGTCCCAAGGCATTCCCATGAAAGCCAGAATGATTCACTCTCTTTCAGGAAAAAAGTCTGCAATTCCCTATGGGACAAGGTCTCAGGTGGGTTCACCCCCAAGATCATTGCTTGTCACTTGCTTCATGGCCCCTTTCCTCCTTCTCTTAATTTTTGACATTGCCTCCCTCAGTTTAAACTCGAGTTAGCAAGTTAACTCATAAGGGATGCTCAAAACAGGCCCCAGCACAGAATAAATATTCAAAAATTGTTAGCTATTATTGTTCCCATTATTAGGCTGTTTGTTGATGATCAGCTGCTTGGGACACTCTTTCTCTACCTTTTCCTTTTCAATCAGACAGAGAAGATGTCCATGTCATTTGTTGTCAAGGATAACATGCAAGAACAACCCCAGAGGGTTTGTGATGTTGCCACCTCCCCTTAACTAACCCTCTTGCCCCTAGTTGGCTTAAGGTGTATAGAAAGAGCCAGAGATGCTTTTAGCATTCTGTAATTTCTAAAACACCAGGGGCCAGAAACTGATGGAGAGTTTATGAAAGAAGATTCCTTTTCTTACTTGGTACTTTCCTCACGTTTCACACCACAACATGCAGCACTCAGGAAGATATGTATGTTTCTCTGACTATGTTCATTTCCTGAGAAAGAATGAATACAGAAAACATCCATCAGTAAGAGCAAAAGCCCAGCTTGCTTTATTTTAATGCTACAGCTCCTCATTTTACTGCATTAAGGGCAGAGCCCTAGTAGGTTCATATTCTTCTAAGTCTTTGACCCTCGGCAGAGATCTTACTGTGGGTGTCTCTGTACTTCTCAAACTCACCTGGGATCTTGTTAAAAAGCAGTCTGATTCAGTAGGACTTGGATGGATGCTGAGATTTTGCATTTCTAACAAGCTTCTAAGTGGTACTTGTGCTGCTGCTCCATGGACCAACTTTTGGTAGCCCAAGATACAGAACATATTTTCATGGAAACAAGGTCTTCATGGCTCTTGTAATGAACACTGTGGCTGGAAAGTGAAACATTCTGACAATTTAGAGTGTTGGGGTTGGGACAGGATAAAAGTTTTCTATCTAATGGCTTTTTTAAAAGTAACCTGCTTATTTCAGCATTATAAAAACAGTCTTCATGCGTGAAACTGGTACAAGGGAGGAGGGATGAAAGTCCATCAAGCCATTCTTAGTGAGATAAACATTTTTAGATAATTAACATGGCCTATTCAATGAGGCTGCAGTTGAGCTGGGTACTGCAGGAAAGACAAAAGGTGTCTCTCCTTAATAGGCAGTGACACATCCACTCAAATCACCTGATGCAAATCAAGTCTAAGCTATGCATACCAAGTGCGTCCCTCCAGTAATCAGTAATTGTCCTTCTGTGTGCCACACCCTGTGTTGGTTGGTTGCTGAGTGTACAAGAAGGGGTCGTGACCTGGTAGGGGTGGACAGAAATCAATGCCTCAGCTGAGTGATGGCCGAAGAGCTCAGCTGTGTGGTGTAGACAAGAAATACTAACATGGTGTAGAGAGGGAGAAATGCTTTCGTTTTCAGAAAAGACTCCACAGAGAAAGTGAGATTCCAGATGGACGTTTTGTTTGATTGATAGTGAAATAGAGTTGTCTCAATCAAATGGAGATCTGTCTATGGAGAAAAACTGAATAAGATCAGATTTCCAAGAAATGTAATTTTTAAATTGACTGATGATAATTGTATATATTTGTGAGGTGCACAGTAATGTTTCCAAACATATAATATATGATTCAATTGGAGTAATTAATATAGCCATCAGTTCGATTTCTTTGTGTTGGAAACATTCACTTTTTATTTTTTTGAGACAGAGTCTCACTTCGTCACCCTAGGTAGAGTGCTGTGATGTCATTGCTCATAGCAACCTCTAACTCTTGGGCTCAAGCAATTCTCTTCCTCAGCCTCCTAAGTAGCTGGGACTAAGGCGTTCCCCTAGAATTGGCTAGGTACTATAATAAGTGCGAACGACTTAGATTTTTTATGGAATGATACTTTCCACACAGTCTAGTGTCTCCACAAGACTTGACCCATGTGTCGTTGTGTTTAAATGTCAACCAAGCCTGATAACTGACATGGAAAGAATATTTTACCCATGTAAATGAATCTATGCAATTTGAATGTTTCCTGACACATTTTGAATAAGAATTTTAGTTTCCATTAGAATGCAGTCTGTTGATGACAGAGGACACAGGAAAACAGAACTCTGAGGCAGAGAATAAAGAGGTCTCTGCCTATCTTAATTTCTACTTCCTCAGTCACTGCCACTGTGGTATGACTGAGTTATTTTTGCATCAAGATTTAGCTTGTCAATGGAAAGGAACCAAAACTATATAAAATAATTTAAAGTGGTTTATTAAGAGCCGACTATGTGTAACCATGGCCAGGACAGCCACGCCCAAAAAGCCTTGAGCAAGTCGTCCCCTTGTGGTTGGGTGACAGTCTGGTTTTATACATTTTAGAGAGAAAGGAAACACACATAAAGTTAGAAAGCAATATGGGGATGGTGTGCATTGGTTTGGCCCAACAAGGCAGGACATCTTGAATGGGGGACTTCCATGCTATAGGTGAGTTTAAAGGTTCTTTAATTTGCAATTGGTTTTAAAAAAAAAATACCTTTGTCTAAAAGTTTGGAATTTTAAATTAAATAAGGAAATCTGTTAATCAGAGACATGTCAGTGGACACAGACCAAGAAAGACTCAAGTGACCACTTAAATGGATGACTTGAGGGTATGGTTTAACCTTTGTCTTTCAGGCATGTCTTACCTCTCTTCTCCTCATGGCCAACAGTTTAGCTTTAAGGTATTTTGGGGATTCTGTTGGCTAAGAGGGGGTCCATTCAGTCAGTTGGGGAGGTTAAGATTTTATTTTAATTCACAAGCTGTTAATGTAAAACTTCCTATTGGGGGATGAGGTCAAGATTCATAAGTTAGTATATTTGTGCTAAAAATACTGTGATGGGCCAAGTGTGGAAACTCGTGCATGTAATCTCAGTATTTGGAGAGGTCAAGGTGGGAGGATCTCTAGAGTCTAGGAGTTTGAGACCAGCCTGAGCTAGAGTGCAGCCCCTTTTCTACCAAAAATAGAAGAATGAGGCCAGGCACAAAGGCATGCACCAGCTACCGAGGCTGAGGCAGGAAGATTGCTTGAGCCCAGAAGGAGTTAGGAGGGTACAGTAAGCTATGATGATGCCACTTTACTCTGGCTTGGGCAACAGAGAGATACTCTTGTTTCGAAAAAAAAGGTAAAAATTGTGATGCTCCATAATTTGGAAAATTATATGCTTTAAATTTTTAAAGAATAGATTCACCTAGAATTGCCAGCCTGCGTTATGACTTTCATGGGCCAAAGGTAGGCACTTTTACCTCTGTGGGCTTCTTTTTCTAGAAAATAATAAGCAAAATATTACATTTATGATAATCCAGGCTAGATTTATTATTATATGTTCATTATTATATACTTGGTTTGCTTTTTTCTTCTGATTTTAAAATAAACTAAAATTAAAACATTTTCATGGACTCCCAATAGTATTGTAGGCACTGGGCACTGGGCCTCATGAAACAGTCAGCTTTGCTGAATTATCTTGTGAAGTCAGAAACAACCATTACACATCCTGGTGAGGGTTTGCCCTATTCCTACCAGCCCCAGGTGCCCCACAACTAATACACACACACACATACACATATACACAAATAAGCACAGATCCCTTTTAACTGAAATGAAGGCCTTCAAGGTAGTTCTTCTATAAATAGTATTTTTATTCTAGTGATGCCGTCATTACTAAAATTTTCCTCACAGCTAAATTTAGAGACTTAAGATGAAAATAAGACATTTTTGATTTGTTTCTAAAACACAACTCTCTTAATGAAAATAATATTTTAGCTGCAAGGGAATGACTTGGTTTGTAAAGTATCAAACTTTGAAAAAACCTGAGTGTAAACTTGGGCATGATAGAATGGTACATGTATTTGGTTAAAATATTTATTTTTTAAAAGGCTACTTAGCTAAATGGTTATAAAACTAAGGCTGTAACTTCTGCTAAATAATAATTATTTCCTATTGCTGAGTGAATAACTGAATAACTTAGGATTATATTTATGCATTCCTCAGAAACAGTGTATGTTCTATTTTTTCTTCCAGTATATTCTTTCTATAAGCAGAGAAAGTCTAAGCAAGGATCTGCTGACTGGTAAGTTCAATGCTTTTATTCACCAGTTGTCATGTTTAGTAAAGAGTATGAGACTAATATTATCATATGTTTTATTAGGATTTGTTCACTATTCATTTTTTTTCTTTTGTTGCTCCGTTACTTCCAGTTTAATACTGAGTACGTGTGGTATTTCTTTTTCCATTCTTGCGAAACTTGACTTAGACTCCATGCAGGTTGTTATAAAATGTTATCAGTTCACCATTTTTTATGGCTGAGTAATACTCCATAGTATAAATACATCACATTTTATTCATCTACTTGGGTTCTTTCTACATTTTTGAGATTATGACTTGTTCTGCAATAAACATTCGAGTACAGTGTCTTTTT
>NW_003852560.1:306321-321083 GCF_000181295.1 Otolemur garnettii | reverse complement strand
TTTTTTTCATGTTTGTTGGCCATAAGTCTATCTCCTTTTGAAAACTTCTATTTCACATCCACTAATCCTTCTTATGAGTTATAAAGGGCAAGACTATGAACGTTACAAAGTCCTTCTTGAAGAGTAGTAGAAATACAGCCTCCAGCGTCACTTTTTCATTTTATTTTATTTTATTTTGCGGATTTTGGCCAGGGCCAGGTTTGAACCCGCCACCTCCAGTATATGGGGCCGGCGCCCTACTCCTTTGAGCCATAGACACTGCCCACGCTTTTTCATTTTAACAATCATCTAAAATCATTTAACGTTTACTGCATTCCTATTGTCTCCTAGGCACTGGGAATGAATGGGTGTTCAGTCTTTGATGAAAAACTCACAGTCTAGTGGAAAGACAGATAATTAATTTGCCAAAGGACATGATTACATTTGCCTTTCAGAAAGATGAACAGCAGTCCAGGCCTGCAATCCAGGGGGAATTTCTACAATCCTGAGCCCAGAAATAAGGCCCTGGAGTAAAGCTATAGCAGTGTGATTAGAGGGAGGGGATAGACTCATAAAATTAGCAGGAGAGCAGATAAGAAGTACAGGAAATTGAGAAAGTAAAAGATTTAAAATAAAACCCTGATTTTTTAAAATTTTAGTAACTACAAAGACCCACTCATTAATGGAAAAGTCACTTGCAAATTAAATTTATAAATTGGTTAATAATTTCAATTCAAGTTGAGGGGAAAGGGAATGAGGAAGGGGGAAAAAAGAGGGGTGGTTTGCCCACTGAATGGGTGGGCCCACTGAATGCCCAATGTAGGGGTATCTGACACATCTTTTGAGTGCAGGACATAACTACAAGAGGGACTCTACCTAACAAATTCAATTGTGACTTGATTGTGCCTTCATATTATCCTGAAATTTAAAAAAAAAGTTGCAAAACAAATAAAAATAAATGAATAAATCCAATCATACTCCATGGAGCCCTTAACTAAATTTAAGCCTAAATTATAGTACCTTTTCCTCTTCTTCAGTATGTATACCACACAGATTCATGCCCAGGAAAGCACGCTGCTTAAGTATTTCTACCGTCTTTTAAACCAATCACTCTTGATGTAGTTAAGTAGCCTCTGATCCTTGGAGAGCAGAGTTCCAACATGATTTCCCTTTGTTTCTCTGCAGTCTTCTCACAGTTAAGTTGCCATGTGTCTGTTGAATGGAATGGAAAGGAATGGAATTGAATGGAAGGAGAAATGCAATGAGGGAATGGGGAAATTCAAGGATTTAGTATTCTAATTTTTGGTTATATTTATAAAACTGTCTTTTCGATAGGTAGATTTGTAAATTTGGAGCAGTCTGAAAGATATATTTGTGTTGATTTTTTAAATGAATTTTTAAAATTTTTTTTGTAGAGTCAGGGTCTTGCTGTGTTGCCCAGGCTGGTCTCACACTCCTGGCCTCCCCAAATGCTGGGATTATAGGCATAAACCATGACACCCAGTCCCTATTCATGTTGATCTTAAAGAAAGCAAAAGAATCACAAAATAGCTTTTTAAAAACACAGTACAGTAGACCTCAGTCACCCTTCTTTCAGCATCATCTGAATTTATTAAGATAAAAATAACAGTGAACATTCATTGAGGGACCAGGCACTGTTAAATGTCTTATCTGCACTGATTTGCATAACCTTCCCAACAACTATATGAGATTATAGTTATTTATAATCTCTATTTTACAAGTGGTAAAAGGAAGATTTAGAGAGTTTATATCACACCTGACAAGTGGTAGAATCTAGATTTAAATTTGAGTCTATTTATTCCAAACTGCATACTGTACTGCCTTTCTGCCTCCAGTACTATCTATAAAAGTATCTATAAAAATCCTAAGGAGCTAAAGCATTAAAAAAGTACAATCTTGGTACACACATCAGAAGTTAGCCTAATTGTTTTTCACTGGAAATATGCTGTATGGCATGCAATTTCATAAATGCCATAGTATGTCAATAAAATGAAGCTGAACCTCTAACTCCTTAAATTTGTTAGGCATATAAAGTTCTTTGTTTCTTTACAAGGCATCCCATGTGTCAGCTGCTCATTCCACATATCTAATCGGTTATCAATGTTCATTCCTCCCTAAATGAACAATCCCTCCTGTGAAAACATCGCCACCAAATCATTTCCTTGCATCAGCATTTCATGTAGGATTGTTTCATGGTTCATGGGCTATTCTGTGAGATATTAATCACTGTTTAGTAAAATAAAACAAACGTAGTATATGTGGCCAAATAAGTTTGCCAAATCCAGCATCAACAAATTCTGAGTTTATTTTTCCTCCAATACTTCTCAGGGCTTTTACTACTTCCCAGAGCTGCACTGTCCCAGCATGTGCCACCAGTGCCAGACACATGTATAATTTTCAACTTTATGTTGACTATGCTAAAAAAGAAAACTAAAAAGAAACAGATGAAATTAATTTTAATAAGGTATTTTCACCTGACATACCCAAAATATTACCCTTTCAATCTGTGGTCAATATGAGAGCTATTCATGACTCACTGGCATGCTTTTTGCATATGTATTTTTGTTCTAATTTGCCAAGATCCAGTGCAAATAGCATATCTCAGTTCAGACTGGCCACATTTGAAGCATTCAACAGCCACATGTGGCTGGATACCAGGGTAGTACAGCCCAAGACAGAGTAGAGTATTCAGGATTTCACTACTATCTTTGATGACCAGGGAATAGTTTCTTTTAGGGAACATACACCAGGACTAATACTCTGTGAAAAAACATTGGGATGTAATACTCTATATGTGTGTAAAAAATAAAAATAATTTTAAAAAAAGTTTATTTCACAAACACCTTTTTTGTTTCTAAAAGATAACTTTAGCACTGCAGTTCCCAACCCTAGTATTGGTCCCTGGCCTGTTAGGAGCCAGCAACAGAGCTCTGCCAACCTCCCAATTTATTGGTGGAAACATTGTCTTAACTTAGGAATGAGGTCACACATCAGGAGGTGAGCAGCAGGTGATCAAGTGAAACAGCTTCATCTGTATTTACAGCAGCTCACAATTGCTCCCAGAATCTGCAGAAAAAGTCTTCTGTGAATCTGGTCCTCGGGGCCAGAAAAGTCAGGACCACTGCCTTACTGTACGAGCTAAAACTCTGTTTTTTCTAATTATTTTCCAAAATATTTTTTTTTTTTTTTGAGACAGAGTCTCAGTTTGTCACCCTTGGTAGAGTGTCATGGTGTCATAGCTCACAGCAACTTCAACTCTTGAACTCCAGTGATTCTCTTGCCTCAGCCTCCCAAGTAGCTGGGACTATAGGTGCCTGCCAAAATGCCTGGCTATTTTTAGAGACAGTGTCTTGCTCTTCTCAGATTGGTCTTGAACTCCTGAGCTAAAGCAGTCCACCTGCCTCAGCCTCCCAGGGTGCTAGAATTACAGGTGTGAGAGCCACTGCACTCGGCCCAATAATTCTTATACATAGATAAATTTCTTTAGCTTTAAGTCTCTCTTTAGAATAGTTTAATATTCTAAAACTGAAAATTCTATATTGAAGAAAGTTAAAATCACCATACCCTAAATCAAACTCAGACACAACAGAACAGAATAAGAGGAAACGGGACATGAAGAAGGGAGGCTGAGTTAGAAGTTGGAACCCCTGGCTTATTTTCCTGAACTTTTTTTTCAAATTCAACATTCTTTTCTTTTGAATTTCTTTGAAATGGTGTACAAAAAGTTGTACACAATTCATGTATACAATTTGCTGAGTTTAGTTCTTAATTTTTTACTTTGTGTGATGTCAGCCATCTTACCTCTCCTTCCAGCATCTTGGTTATTCCCTTATAAGACGAAGGGTTTTGAACCATCTCTGAGGTCTATTCCAGCTCTAACACCTGTATCCTGATTTGTACCTTTAAGAATAATAATAGGCTGTAGTTATAGATCTATTCATAAGCATCAATAGAGACAAAAATCATATTTTGCTATTATAATAACATGATTAATTCTTCAAGAAATGAAATTCACTCAACTGTATAGATTGATAGCAGGCAAGATAGAAAAATCACTAAAATAATTTGGTGCTATTTATTAAGAAGTTTCAAAGCTTCTTTCCCCTGGACTATTCCAGTGTTTGATTTCAAAGAAACTTAGTATTAATAATCTGCATTTGTGACGAATTGGATCAGAAGTCCAAAACATTGCTAAAAAAAGTTACAGAGACATACATAACATGAAGAATAGAATTTGGCTAAATATTCCAATCACAAATAAATCCTTAAATTAGTGGCAATTTTTGAAATATGTGATGCTTCTTTTCCAATGTGCTAATAATTATAGTGATGCAAGAGTTTGTACAATAGAATTAGTTGGATTTCTTTTTTGAGATGAAGATAGTCTATTTTTATTCATCTATTTTCCTACCAAATTATACTGGAACATTAGCCAAGTGGTTTTCAAATTTATCATTTAAACTAATTTATTTATACATAGAAATATATATCTCTATCATACTATTCCCAGAAAGTGATTGATATCTCAGTTTAAGTGACACAAAAATTGAAATTTCATTCCTATTTGCCTTCTTTCTTTGTTTCCTCAGCTGTTGAGAAATACCCCAATGTGAAGGTGCACTTTGGCCACAAGCTGTTAAAATGTAATCCTGAGGAAGGAATGATCACAGTTCTTGGGTAATCGCGGGTCAGGTTTTTGACTTCAGGGGTAAAGGCTTAGAGCAGAGAATTGTGTCTGTAAAGTTTGTTCTTTGGGACTCTTTCAATCATTTAACTCTTTGTAAAAGAGTAATTCATGTAGTTTTTAGATTCATGGAGTTTGGATTTATAAATAGACCCTAGGTATCTTCTGGGTACCAACACCCTTGATTCTTCTAAATTCTCGGGCTCTCTCCCCTTTCTACAGTATTTGAAACTGGTGACTTAACTCTACTTCACATTCTCTCTTCCCTTAAAATAAGTAACCCCACCACCTTGCTTCTCCTGTTCTCTTTCCAGCTGCTATTTCTCTGCCCCTCCTCACCTTATCTGATTTCCTCTAAAGTTCCTAGCCTCATCTCCCACTCGAGGGATGCTGTGAATTCACAGTCATGAGTTCAGCAATCCCTCGTAAACTCATGTCTCTAGGGTTAACATCTCTGGGCCAGGTCTCTTTCTTCATTCTCAATCCTTAACGAAGTCCTAATCAACTAATGTTAACTACTTCTCAGAACATCTTGCCGTTATCTCAAGCACAACTAAAACCATGATCATATATTTCTCCTAAAACATGTCCCATTTCTGTCTTCCCCTAGTACTGTCACCCTGATAGTTAGGATAATTTATGTTCTTTTTTCCTATTTTCTCTCATTAAATCTATAAACACTGCCCAGTCTCTGTTACTCCCTGCTGCCCTTAGAGTCTGTCTTTCCTCTCTCTGCTGCAGGACAGACCTCTGGGCTCCCACCCTGCCTGTGTAGCTGTTGTTACTGCCTGGTCTCTGCTTTCCCTTCCCTTTCACTTTCCCCCTCCACTTCAAACTGAGCATAAGGTTTTTTTAAATTGCCACTCTGCATACTTCTTCCTCCTAACAGAAAAATTCATTTTCTCCCTTTTGCCAGAATAGTATATAGAAACCTTTGGTCTTAAAATTCAAAATTCTCTTCCTCTCCTCCTGCCTTTCACCCCCTGTGTTGTATTCTTTTCTTAAGCTTATCCTCTGGTAGCCTCTTTGCAAGCCAAATGTTTTGCTCCTATAAAATTCTGCCCACATCCCTGAGGCTGTCCATGCACATTCATTCACACACATGGACTGGGTGGACACGTTGTTTATCCACACATTGGCAATACTTTGCCCTCTTTCCAAGGTTCTCTTCCTTCATGCCGAGTTCAACTCTTCGTCACACTTCTGAGGCCTCACGTGTCTTTATTAATCAGTACAGTTATGTGCAATTCTCATAAGCAAACTCATGACTGGGACAAGTGTTTTGATTTTAATCTTGTATCAAGTGACTCTAAGTCAGATGTGTAACAGTGAGTTTTTCTAAGCTACTCATTGAGCCACCACTTGTCATACCCAGGTAGAGGTACATTGTTATTATCACCACTAAAATTACTCATTTAGGATGGTTTGTTCTATTTTTCAGATCTGACAAAGTCCTTAAAGATGTCACTTATGACCTCATCGTAGGGTGTGATGGAGCCTATTCAACTGTCAGAACCTACCTCATAAAGAAACCTCGTTTTGATTACAGTCAGAAATACATTCCTCATGGGTACATGGAGTTAACCATTCCACCTAAGCATGGAGACGTAAGTCCTCCCCTTTTCTGTCTCTTTCCACAGCCCTCCTCCTGCACACATGGAGAAGCCCTTCCGAGTGCAGTGGTTCTCAGTAGCAACCCTAGATCACTTTTGAGATCTGTCACAAGAGCTTTGCAATTAATAATACATTAGATAGGTAAGTATCTCTCTCATATTATTCTCATTCCTTATTTTTTGATATGCTTTCTTGAATAAAAAGAAAGAGTTACAACCACCCTACTGGAAACACACAGGGGATTTGTGTTACATCATAATGTTATTTATCTACATTCTCCTGATATAAAAATAAAATTGGGGGGAATCAATTCTCCAGTGTACTCACAATTCAGAGGTCTCATAACTAGGATTAGATCAAGTAATAGTTATTAAATAGAATGACTAGTAAATTGTTGCAAAGAGATTTCCATTGTGTTTTTTTCATTTCCTCAATCTTATTGTTAAACCATCTGTGACTGGAGGCAGATAAGGGCTACGTAAATTTGTATATTTCATAAGCAAATAAATGTACAGGTTTGTTAAGGAAAATTAAAATGCTAAGAGAAGCAATAAGGATATTGACTTAGATGTAAGGATAAGTAAACAACTTTAAGTACTTGATTTTCTTATAAAACATCTTATTTAATCTATCCTATCTGAAATCCAGAGGTCTGTAAAATAGTTGCTCGCTTTGAGATAGTGGTGTTATGTGCTAACAAACTGGGCCAGCCAGTGTAATCCAGATTGCCTTTCTATTCTTTTCTTCCTGGTCAAAATATATTCACTAATTCCTCAAAGCTTATTGTATCATTTTCGGGTGGATCCTGTTCTTCTGGCCCAGGATCTGATAACTCTAATGATGAGATAATATTTAGAATTCCATTGAAAAAGTGTTTTAGACTTAAGAAGAATTGTACTTGCTAAATATTTAAGATCATCTTTTATTTTCTTGGTACACATAACAAGTAGCAATGATTAGTGATTTTAAAGGCTAAGTCTCCACTCTTCTAAGAAACACCATTTTGACATAGCAATGTGACCCAGATATGGGAATCTTTTGATGTGGTCCCAATCTAATCCTATTACATTTTGTTATTTTTCTGACTTTTTTCTTTTCCTTTTCTCTTTTTTAAAATGTAATGTATGCAGTAGACATTTGCATTCCATCTCTGATGGATGGAGTGGGGGGTAAGAGATTAGGTGGATGGCTCCTTTGGGAATTGTGTAGAAGGCTCACCTTAAAGCTGCTTTTGCAAATCCAGCATATTATTCTGGCTTAGACTTTATGTTTGAAGGGACTTGTGGTAAGGAGACCAATGGGGCTCATGCCACGCTTGGATGTGGAATTGCTATTAGATAAAGATATTTATTGACACTACAACTTATTAATAAAGAAGGTGAGATTTTAGAGAATTGTTTTCCATGGTCATGCCGTGCATGGGTACATCAGCATATTCTTGGTTTCATATTTGCTATATCAAAATGATGCATAAACCATCTTCTGTGACTATGAGGAAGACAGGAGGTACATAGTATCTTCCAACTTGGTTTTAATCAGCAGTTCTAATCTTTAATATTGCAGTAAATGAAATTGGTTTCAGCTGTCATTTCTCTTCCCTTCCTTACATTTGGAAACATAAAAGATTGTAGAAGTGATCAAAAGATAGCAAAGGAGAAAAGCAAGGATGTCCACCTGAAACACTGGGCTCACCTATGCCGCCCCCATTTCACTTAGCAAGTTCACCCTGCCCGAAGCCACTATCCTTCCCATCTTACCTCATCTACGCTTTCCTCTTCTATATGAATTCTTTGTTTTATCCACTCCAGACCTGCAAGGTCTTGCCTGCCAAGTTTTTATTTCCTATACTTCTGATTTGACACTCACTGTTTTCCTACCACTGACCTTGCTGTTAAAAATTTGGCTCTTCATATGTATCATCTTGCCTATTGAACAGCTCAAGAAGACCTCTGAGGTCAAAGAGATATGCACTTGTTTATTTCTGTTTGTGTCAACTTTTCTTTGGGGCTGAAAAAGCAAGGAAAGCATGATTCCTCCTTCTAACACACATATAACTAAAATACAGTGAGACCATTAGGTAGACCATGCTGTTTCTGTCTCCTTACTAGGTCAGATACACTTGGAAGGTACTCTCTCATTATTTGTAGAAAGTAGCACCAATTTGAAATACTTGGAAAATTGATTGACATTTTTACGTATGTAATATACATGGAAGATCCCCTGGGAACTTTCAAGAGTTTGGGTCAATTGGGTCTTTGGGTCAATTTGTCTACCCAGCAATCAACTCTCACTCAGGCTGCTGTAGGCATTAAAGGGGAGTCACTGAGGAGACAAGTCTCATCTGTCCGATTTATGTTTTAGGAAATAAAGGATAAGAATATCTTTTTTTTTTTTTTGAGACGGAGCCTCAAGCTATCCCCCTGGGTAGAGTGCCATGGCATCACAGCTCACAGCAACCTCCAAGGCTCAAGTGAGTCTCCTGCCTCAGCCTCTCAAGTAGCTGGGACCACAAGTGCCCGCCACAACGCCCGGCCATTTTTTTTTTTTTGGTTGCAGCCATCATTGTTGTTTGGCGGGCACAGGCTGGGGATTCGAACCTGCCACCTTAGGTGTATGTGGCTGGTGCCTTAGCCGCTTGAGCCACAGGCACCGAGCCAAGAATATCTTATCACTATATATATATTTTTAAACTTTTTGGTGAAATTTTGATTTTGGCTCATGAAATTTAAATGTAAGACTTTTCTGTCCAGTATAAATAAGTACAAAATAAGGCAAAAAATGAAGTAAAATAGTATTATATATATACCTAGTCACATTTATATTTTATATATATATATCTATTTTTTTAAGTGTGTGTGTGTAGAAAGAGAGTGTGTGAGAGAGAAGTGACAACATATTTACTGTGTTCTCAAATTTTGAATTATACCTGGTGTAAAAAACCCACCTAAGGTTGAGTTTACAAGGACAGGAGGCAAATATTTTCCAAGGCAACTAATACTTAATATAGTAATAGATATGCAGGTCACTATGCCTGTGTTACTGGTTTAAATTACTATGGAAGCAATTACAAAGAAAAGTTAGTTTTATAATGTACTATATTAAGCACTAATCAAACACATATGCTTTCTTTCTTGTAGTTTGCCATGGAACCCAACTATCTGCATATTTGGCCTCGAAATACCTTTATGATGATTGCACTTCCCAACATGGTAGTATAGAACCTCTTATTAACTAATTTTGCATCTAGAATTAATTTTTTTGTTACTTTTGGACTTACCTTGTGTACACCTAACTGATCTTTTCACTGTGTAATCTATTTAATGATTATAGATTTTAGGGTTCCTTAGGAAGGGCTTCTGATTATCTGCTTTGACTGCTTTAACTCACATCAATGAACAATGGGAGTTTGTGTGTGGTGCCATCATCTCCACCAAAGATAGTGTGGGAGGAAATGGCACTCCAAAGAAGCCAAAGAGATTTAAGTTAAATATTAGGAAATACTTCCACCTTTAAAGTCTCTAGGATATTGCAATATACATTATCAAAAAAGAACATGGATTTTCTTTCATTAAACCCTTGGGCTTTTTCCTACCTATTTCTCTGGTTAGTTGCTATTTGTCCTGGGATCCAATGCCTACTAATAGTGTCTTAAAAGGAAGTAAAAGAGAAGATATCAAATCCAATCACCCTATGAGTAATACAAAGAGTGTAGTTTTTGCCTTGTGAAAATGGAGAGTTTACAGTGTAGAAATTTTCCTAATAACCAGGAGACCTCTGCCACTTGGCAGAGTTGTTCTTTGGAAACAAAGCGATAGTGCCTTTCCTGGGTGATTGGACATTCTTTCCAAGAGCCCCTTGGTCACAGCAAGAAGCCCTGCAATTTGGGGATCTAACTACAGGGTCAAATCACCTGGCCCCCTATTCCTTCTCACTCTGTTCCTCTTCTCACAGAACAAATCGTTCACGTGCACTTTGTTCATGCCCTTTGAAGAGTATGAAAAACTTCTAACCAGTAATGATGTGCTGGATTTCTTCCAGAAGTACTTTCCAGATGCCATCCCTCTCATTGGAGAGTAAGTTTCAAGATGTGCAATTGTGCCTTTAGCTCTATTGATTTGCATTATTCCAAATTCAAAAAGAAAGTTATCCATCTTATTTCAGTTTTGGTCAAACCTGATGGATCATGCAGTGACCTGGACAGAGGCCTGTGTTAGAGCAAAAATCTAAGTGGCTGCTGTGCTGTGAGCAAGAATTCCAAGAAAACCCATGTCATGGCCAGTTTCTCTGGAAAGACAATCCACTGACGTCCCTAGGCTTTGGTGGACAGAGAGACAGACTGTTTTTTCCTATTGGTAGATACACAAATATTAAGCTCAGCAGATTTGTCTGGCAGCCTCAGGTCTCAGATCCAACACTCACAAGCCACTTAAGCTTTCCTATGTTTCAGGCCCTTTGTGGTAAATGGCTGATAATAATACCTACCTGAAAGGGTTGAGAACTAAATGAGATCATGCCTGCTAATCACTCAGCACAGGGCCTCATACAGATTAAGTACCACACAGTTGATAGCTGATTGTCTGATTTATGATCTGCTGCTCCTCTAGCCCATGTCAGCTTCCATATGGACTCTGCCATTTATTCTCATTCACTGCCTCTGTTCCCACTGTCTCTCCCTCCTGGAATCCAGCTCAATTTCTGTTTCCCTTGTGTCTTCATGGAGGCAACGCAATGTTGCAGAAACAAAAAGTCTTAGTCAGTTCAGGATTTAACAGCAAATTACCATAGACTGGGTGGCTTATAAATGACAGCAATCTATTGCTCACATTCTGGAGGTCAGGAAGTCCAAGATCAGGTCACCGGCAGATCCAGTGCCTGGTGAGGTTCCATTTCTTGGTTCATTGGTGGTAGTTCTTTTACTGTGGCCTCATAGGGTGGAAAGGACATAGGCTCTCTCTGGGGGTCCCTTTTATACGGACACTGATCCCATTCACAAGAGGTTCTACTCTTTTAAAAAATTTTAACTTTTATTAAATCATAACAATATACATTTATGGGGTACAATGTGATGATCAGATATACAATGTGGAATGCTTAAATCAAACTGATTAACATAACCATCACGTCACATACTTGTTTTTTGTGGTAAGACATTTATAATGTGTTCTTAGTCATTTTAAAATGTACCCTTGCATTGTGCACATTAGGTGAGACACTCCCCCCAAAAATCTTCCCTTCACTCACCATCTCCCCTGCCCTTCTCTCCCCTCCTCTCTATACTATATTTGTGTTTTATTATTCATGTGAATATGCAAGTGATTATATATTGGCTTTGTAATAATATTGAGTATTACTCAATATTGGATAGTCTTTTTTCCATTCTTGACATACTTTTCTATGAAGAATATGTTCCAACTCCATCTAGGTAAACATAAAAGATGTAAAGTCTCTATCTTTTTTATGGATACATGGTATTCCATGGTATAAATATATCACAATTTGTTAATCCATTCATGTGTTGTTGGCCGTTTGGGCTGCTCCTACAACTTGGCAATCATGAATTGGGCTTCAATAAATATTCTAGTGCAAATTTCTTTGTGTTAAAATTATTTTTGTTCTTCTGGGTAGATACCTAGTAATAGAATTGCAGGATCAAATGGTAGGTCAACTTTTAGTTCCTTGAGCATTCACCATACTTTTTTCCAAAAAGGCTGCATTAGTTTGCAGTCCCACCAGCAGTATAGAAGTGTTCCCTTCTCTCCACATCCATGCCAACATCTGCAGTTTAGGGATTTTTTGATGTGGGCTAATCTTACTGGAGTTAGGTGATACCTCAAAGTGGTTTTGATCTGCATTTCTCTGATGAATAAAGATGATAAGTATTTTTTCATGTGTTTGTAGGCCATTTGCCTGCTATCTTCAGAGAAGTTTCTGTTCAAGTCTCTTGCCCACAAAGAAATGGGGTTTGTTCTTTTCTCATTGATTACTTTGAATTCTCTGTAGATTCTAGTTATCAGACCTTTGTCAGAATCATAACCTGCCAAAATCCCATTCCAAAGGCTATGTGTTTCTAGTGCACTTAGCAGTGCAGAAGTTTTTCAGCTTGATCAGATCCCAATAGTATATTTTTGGTGTTGCTTCAGTTGCCAGGGGAGTCCTCCTAATAAAATATTTTCCGAAGCCAATGTATTCAAGTATTTTCTCTGCACTCTCTTCTAGAATTTTTATAGTTTCATGTCTTATATTTAAATCTTTTATCCAGTGAGAATCTATTTTTCTTAGTGGCAAAGTTAAGGGTCCAGTTTCAGCCTTCTACAGGTTGCTAGCCAGTTCTCTCAGCGCCATTTGTTAAACAAGGATTCTTTTCCCCAGTGTGTGTTTTTGTTAGGCTTATCAAACATCAAATGACAATAAGTCGCTGGGTTCATCTCTAGATTCTCTATTCTATTACATAGGTCTATATCTCTGCTTCTGTGCCAGTACCATGCTACTTTGATGGCTATAGATTTGTACTATAACCTGAAGTCTGATAATGTGATGCCTCCAGATTTGTTTTTATTTCTAGGTAATGTATTGGCTATTTGAGTTTTTGCCTGATTCCCTATAAAATAAAGTACTGTTTTTTCAAGTTCTTTAAAGTATGGCATTAGTTCTTTGATAGGGATTGCATTAAATCTATAGATTGCTTTGGGTCGTATGGACATTTTAACAATGTTGATTCTTCCCAGCCATGAGTATGGTATGTTTTCCCATTTGTTAACATCTTCTGTTATTTCTTGTCTCAGGGTTTTATAATTCTCTTTTTAAAGAGATCTTTCATGCCCTTTGTTAGATAAATTCCCAGGTATTTCATCTTCTTTGGTGCTACTGTAAAAGGAATAGAGTCCTTGACTATATTTTTGGTTTGGGTATTGTTGGTAGATATAAAAGTTACTGATCTGTAAGTATTGATTTAGCATCCTGAGACACTACTATATTCCTTGATTGCTTCTAAGAGCTTTGTAGTTGACTCCCTTGGGTTTTCCATGTATAAGATCATGTCATCTGCTAAGAATGAGAGTTTGATCACCTCTGACCCCATTTGAATACCCTTGATCCCCTTCTCTTGCCTGATTGCAGGGTCTAGGACTTTCAGTACTATGTTGAATCACAATGGTGACAATGGGCATCCTTGTCTAGTTCCAGATCTGAGTGGAAATATTGTCAATTTTACTCCTTTCAGTGATATTGGCTGTGGGTTTGTGGTTGATGGCTTCTATCAGTTGAAGAAATGTCCCATCTAAGTCTATATTCTTAAGTGTTCTACTCATGAAAGGATGCTGGATATTATCAAAAGCTTTTTCTGCACCAATTGATAGAATCATATGGTCTGGTTTTTGTTTTTTATTTTATTTATGTGGGGTTTTATATTTATACATTTATGTATATTAAACCAACCTTGTAGCCCTGGGATAAAATCAACTTGATAAGTGGTATATAATTTTTTTGATGTGTCATTGAATTCTGTTTGCTAGGATCTTTTTGAATATTTTTGCATTGATATTCATTAATAATATTGGTCTATAGTTTTCTTTCTTTGTTAGGGCCTTTCGTTGTTTGGAGATCAAGGTGATATTTGCTTCAAAGAATATGTTAGGGAGGAGTCCTTCTATTTTTTCTGTGTTTTAGAAAAGGTTATGTAATATAAGTACTAGTTCCTCTTTGAAGGTTTGGTAGAATTCTGACATGAAGATATCTGGTCCCAAGTTTTCTTTTGGGGGATACTTTATATAATTGATGCTATTTCAGTGTTTGAAATAGATTTATTCAAAATTTCTAATTCTTTCTGGTTGAGTCTAGGAAGGTGGCTCACTTACTGGTATTGGTTCATTTCCTCCAGATTTTCGTATTTCTGAGAATGGAGTTTTTTTAGTAATCATTGAAGATTTTTTTTTAATTTATGTGGTATCTGTTGCTATTTCTACTTTATCATTTCTGATTGACATTATTTGAGATTTTACTTTTCTGTTGTTGGTTAGGCTAAAATGTGATTCTTTTGTTTTCAATTTCATTTAATTTTGCTCTAATTTTGGTTATTTCTTTTCTTCTGCTGGGTTTGGGGTTGAATTGTTCTTCCTTTTCCAGTTGTTTGTGATGACCCATTTGGTGCTGACTTTCTCTCTTTCTGTTTTCTTGATGAAGGCTTCTAAGAGAGGCCCCATTCTTAAGACCTCATCAGCATCCGAAGTCCCCAGCCCCCAATATCATCACATTAGGGTTTAGGATTTCAACACATGAATTTTAGGTGGACATAAACATTTAGTCTATAGCAGAGCAAGATTTTAATACTTTTTCTGCTCCTAACTTCCTTTAGTCTCACTCTTATATATATATATATATTTTTTTTTTTTTTTTTGAGACAGAGCCTCAAGCTATCCACCTGGGTAGAGTGCCATGGCATCACAGCTCACAGCAACCTCCAACTCCT
>NW_003852560.1:269919-306019 GCF_000181295.1 Otolemur garnettii | reverse complement strand
GAGCCTAGTCTCACTCTTAAAATGGGTATCAGGATACTTACCACAGGTCCACTGTGGTAATTAAAGGAGCTAATTATGTAAGAGAGATATCCCTCTGGCTCAGAGCAGGTCTTGTCTAAATTTCTAGTTCACATTTTTTCCTGTGGACTAATTCAGTCTATATTTATCCCTTCCTCCTCAACCATGAAGAGAAATCTTTGCATACCAAAATTAGCCCTAATATAATTTTAAAAACTGTTTCCATAGCTATTTTTGCCTCTCTAACCAGATTTAAGATTATATATACTGTTTCTCGACTTTTAGCTTTCATAAAACCTCTATTAATGCTTTAGAAATACTAGGGTTATTTTGGTTTTCACTATAAACATTATGTGGTACAATAGATCTCTTTAACTTATTCTTCCTATCTAACTGAAATTTTGTACCCATTGACCAACATGTTCCAACCCCCAAATACCAGTTTGATTCCTAATGTACATGTTAAAATATGTAAGGATTCATATTAATTTTAATTTTTGTTTACTTTTGTTGTTTAATCAAATACACAATAGTATTTGTTTGGTTTTTCTACTGAAGCTTAAAATATAACCATGTATTTGAAAATTTTATGGCACATGTGCATGAAAAGTTTTCATAACATATGACACAGAAATATTAAAATTATTGAAATGCAGCCAAACTTGTTCCTTTGGATATAATTAAGATTGCTGCAGAGTTAGAAGGTAAGAGCAATAAAGTTTTAAGACTTGAAGAAATTTCATTTTTGACCTTATCTTTTTTCTTTTTGACATTCTTGTGTATTTTTCAACAAAATTTAGTGGTAAGAAATTCAGTAAATCTAAAAAAAATTAGCAATATTTAAACCCTAATTTAACATTTTTATGTTCTGATTTTCTCCCTCTGAAGGACAGCACTGGTGCAAGATTTCTTTCTGTTGCCTGCCCAGCCCTTGATATCTGTGAAGTGCTCTTCATTTCACTTTAAATCACATTGTGTACTGATGGGAGATGCAGCTCACGCCATAGTGCCATTTTTGGGGCAAGGAATGAATGCGGTGAGTTCTTTTTTCCTAGGTAAGTCCTGAAATATCTCTGTATCAGTTTCTGCTAATGAATCTTTAAAAAAAAGTCTAAGAATAAACCTACATAGTCTCTGAGAACATGATCAATTCAACAATCATACTAGTTATTTTCCTTGGTTGATCACCAACTCTAGTCAGGATTTGGATCATTTGATCCAGTAATCCATAGTACAGAAAAAGCAGAAAGCTTAATATAATTATTTATTAAACTTAGTAATTTTTAATATATTGGTATCCCTGAGGAATTGGTTTCAGAGCACCTGTGGATACCAAAATCCACCTCAAGCATTTATCATTTCTCTTTATGGGACATTCCAATTATATTCTTTTAGTTATTTTAAAACATGTAATAAATTATTGTTATTGTGCTACCAAATACTATATCTTATTCTAACTATGTTATTGTACCCATTAACCATCCCCACTTTATCCCATCTCCCAATTACCCTTTCTAGCCCCTGGCAACCATCATTCTACAATCTAATTTCATGAGTTTAGGTTTTCATTTTAGATTTCACGTATGAATGAGCCTGGCTTGTTTTATGTAATGGCTTCCAGTTCCATCCATGCTGTTGCTAGGGACAGGATTTTATTCTTTTTGTTGTTGTTGTTGCTGGGGATTCATTGAGAGTACAAGAAACCAGGTTACACTGATTGCATTTGTTAGGTAAAGTCCCTCTTACAATCATGTCTTACCCCCAAAAGGTGTGACACACACCAACACCCCCACCCCTCCCTCCTTCTCTCTCTATGCTCTTCCTTTCCCTACCTCTCCTTCTTTCTCTCTCTGCTCTCCCCTTCCCCACCCCCACCACGTCATTAACTGTCATCAATTGTCCTCATATCAGGATTTTATTCTTTTTTATGGCTGAATGATATTCCATTGTGTGTATGTACCAAATTTTCTTTTTCTATTAATCCATTGACGTACATTTAGGTTGGTTTCCATATCTCAGCTACTGCTTTTACCTTGATGCAATCCCACTTGTCTAATTTTGCTTTGGTTGCATGTGCTTTTGAGGTCATACTCCAAAACATCTTTGCCCAGACAATGTCTTGGAGTGTTTTCCCAATGTTTTCCTTTAGTAGTTTTACAGTTTCAGATCTTCGATTTGAGTCTTTAATCCATTTTGAATTGGTTTTTGTATATGATGAGAGATAAGAGTCTAGTTTCATTCTTCTACCTAAGAATACCCAGTTTTCTCTGCACCATTTATTGAAGAGACTGCCTTTTCCTTCATGTATGTTCTTGGGGAAATAAGTTCACTGCAAATATGTGGATTTATTTCTGAGTTCTCTATGCTGTTCCATTGGTCTATATGTCTGCTTTTATGCCAGTACCATGCTGTTTTGTTTATAATAGCTTTTACAAAATTTCAGAATATTAGAAGGTACATGCATTTTGGTTACATAACTTGTTTTGTACAGATCGAGTCAAAATTTTAAGTATGTCCTTTACCCAGGATGTTTGTATCTATGTTCATAAAAGATATTAGCCTATAGTTTTTTCTTTTTTTGAATTGGTATCATTCTATGAGTTTGGAAGTAGTCTCTCCTCCTTGCTTTCTTGGAATAGACTGAATAGGACTGTCACTAGTTCTTTAAATGGTTAGTGGAATTTAGCAATGAAGCCATCAAGTCCTGGACTTTTCTTTTATGGGAAGCTTTTTATTACTGCCTCTATTTTGTTACTTATTATTGGTCCATTCAGGTTGGGTCTTTTAATTTTATTTATTTATTTTTTGAGACAGAGTCTCACTCTGTTGCCCAGGTTAGAGTGCCATGGCATTAGCCCAGCTTACAGCAACCTCAAATTCCTGGGTTTGAGTGACCCTCCTGCCTTGGCCACCTGAGTACCTGGGACTACAGGTATCTGCTAAAATGCCTATTTTTTTTTTTTTCTATTTCTAGTATAGATGGGGGTCTCATTTTTGCTTAGGCTAGTCTGGAACTTCAGAGCTCAAGTGATCCTCCTGCTTCAGCCTCCCAGAGTATTAGGATTCCATTCAGGTTTTTTGTTTCTTCATAATTCAATCTTGGTAGAGTGTATGTGCCTAGGAATTTTTTTTTCTCGGTTTTGCAATTTATCAGCATATAATTGCTCATAACAGTCTCTAATGAGCCTTTGAATTTCTGTGGTATCAGTTGTAATGATGTTTCCTTTTCATCTCTGATTTTATTTACTTAGGTCTTCTTTTTTTCCTCCCTCTGGTAAATGTCAATTGTATCTTTTAGAAAAACCAACTTTTTGTTTCATTCATCTTTTACATTTTTTTTATTCTCAACTTTATTTCTCTTTGAGCTTAATGATTTCTTTTCTTTCATGAAGTTTGGATTTGGCTGGCTCTTCCTTTTCAGTTTCTTAAAATGCAGAGTTAGGTGGTTTATTTGAAGTTTCCCATGTTTCTGATGTAAGAGTTTATTGCTATAAATTTTCTACTTAGTAATGCTTTTTCTGTATCCCAAAGAGTTGGGTATGTTATGTTTTCCTTTTTCTTTTTATTTTTAAGACTTAAAAAAAAATCTTAATTTCTTCACTGACCCAAAGTTTGTTGAGGAGCATATTGTTTACTTTCCATATGTTTGTATAGTTCCAAAGATGCTCTTATAATTGATTTCTAGTTTAATTCCATTGTGATCAGAGAAGATACTTGATATGATTTTAGTTTTAAAAAATGTTTTAACACTGGGCAGTGCCTGTGGTTCAAAGGAGTAGGGCACCAAGCCCCATATGGTGGAGGTAGCGGGTTCAAACCCAGCCCCAGCCAAAAACTGCAAAAAAAAAAAAAAAAAATGTTTTGACACTTGTCTGTAGCCTAACATATAATCTGTCCTTGAGAGTAGTTTTCATGTGCTAAGGAGAAGAATTTTGTATTCTCTTCTTTGGATGAAATGCTTTGTCAGTGTTAATTGGGTCCATTTGTTCTCTTGCAGATTAAGTTTGATGTTCCTTCATTGATTTTTCTCTCTGAATGATCTGTCCAGTGCTGAAAGTGGGGTAATGATGCCCCTGGTTGTTATTGTATTGGGATCTATCACTCTTTTTAGCTCTCCTGTGGACATGTTTTCTTTATACATGTGGGCATACCAATATTTGGTACATAGATGTTTATATAATTGTTACATCCTCTTGCTAAATTGACTTCTTTATTATTATATGACCTTCTTTGTCTCTTTTTACAGTTTTTGTCTTGAAAGCTATTTTATCGGTTAAGTATAGCTCCTTCTGCTCTCTTCTCGTTTCCATTTGGGTGGAATGTCTTTTAGCCCTATATTTTCCTTCTACATATGTCTTTGTAGGTGAAGTGTGTTCTTTGCAGGTAGTATATAATTGGGTCTTTTGTTTTAATCAATGAAGATACTTTATGCCTTTTGATAGGAAAATTTATTCTATTCACATCCAATGTTAATATGGACAGTTATAGACTTACCACTGCCAATTTGTTATTTCTTTTATGATTGTTTTGTTTTCCCTCCTCTCCTGCCTCCCTCCTGTCCTTCCTTCCTTCCTTCCTTTTTCCTTCCTTTTTCCTTCCTTTTTTCCTTCCTCAATCCTTTCTGCCCTCCCTCTCTTTGTTCCTTCCTTCTTTTCTTCCTTCCTTTATCTAAACATGATTTTCTCTGACAATACACTTTAATGTTTTGCTTATTTTTAGTGTATTTGTTATAGGTTTTTGTTTTGTTTTGAAAACCATGAGGTTTTCAAATAACATCTTATTACTAATCATTTCAAACTTATGACAAGTTAACTTTAATCACAAAGAAAAGGAAAGTAAATAAACAAGCAAAAAAACACTAAAAACTCTACACATTCCCTCTCACTTTTTTACTTTTTGTTATCTCTACTTATATCTTTTTATATTGCCTATCTCTTAAAAAGTTGTTGTAATTATTATTTTGATAATGATTCCTACTAAAGATATGAGTAGTATACATAACACGATGACTGTATTTGTTTGTGGACTCACTATTATGAAGGCATTTGGTCCCTTCAGATGATTTCTTGTTTGTTGTCTCCTTTTGAGACTGAAGAACTCCACATAGCATTTCTGGTGAAAAAGGTCTGGTATTGATGAAATCCCTCAGGGATCTTGTTTGTTTGTTTTTGGGGTGGGGATCTGGAAAATTATTTCTCCTTTATGTTTGAAAGACATTTTATATATATACATATGTGTGTGTACATATAGTAGGTTGAAAGGTTTTCTTTTTTCATTAGCACTTTGAATATGTCATCCCATTTTCTCCTAGTCCATAAAGTTTCTGTTGAGAAGTTTGCTGCCAATTGTATCAGGGATCCTTTATGTGTAATTTGATGATTTTATTAATAGGATCCTTTCTTTTTCCTTGGCCGTTGAGAGTTTGATTAGTATGTGCCTTGGGATTGCCTTATCTGTGTTGAATCTACTTGATATTCTATGACCATCCTTTACCTGGCTATTCATTTTTTTTTCTAGGTTAGGAAAGTTCTGCATTATTATTTCTTAGAATAAACTTTCTCCCCTCAGTCTTTCTCTCTGCTTACCCTTTAAGGCCAATAACTCTTAGCTTTGCTCTTTCGAGGCTATTTTCCAGATTGTGTAGGCATACATCATTCTATTTTATTCTTTCTCTTTTTTCTAACCTGTGTGTTTTCATGTAGACTGTCTTCAAGCTCACTTGATCTGTTGAGGTACTAATGCATTTTTCAGTTTGTCAATTTAATTTTTTAGCTGTTTAATTTTTCATATCAATCTCTGTGTCAAATTTCTCTGACAGAATTCTGAATTCCTTCTCTGAGTTATCTTGAAGTTCACTGAGCTTCCTCAAGATAGCAATTGTGAATTATCTGTCTGAGATGTCACATAGGATTGGTCACTAGCTCCTTATTTCATCCTTTTGGTGAAGTCATGCTTTCCCTGGATTTTCATCAGTGCCTGATCATTAAGGAGTTAGGAATTTACTCCGGTCTTCATAGTCTGGGCTTGTAACCTTGAGAAAGCTTTCTATATATTCAAAGAGGACAGTGCTGTGTTCTGAGCCTGTGGTCACTTCAGCATTAGCACTAGTAGTGGCCTAAGCCTAGGAATGCTCAAACTCTCCTGGACTCCTAGGCACTGACAAGATGGATTTGCATAAGATAAGAGATAATTTCTTAGCATGCCATACAATGTTTCTTGTTCTCTTCCCACTTTCCCCAAATCAGGAGTTCTCTTTATGTTGGGCTGTTGAGAGTTTGGAGAGGGGTGATGTGAGCACTTTCATGCCCACCACAGCTACCAAGCACTGTGCTGGATCACACCTGAAGCCATCCGGTATTGAATCTCACCCAAGGCTAGCTACTGCTACCTGGCTACCGCTGCTATTTATTTAATGCCCTAGAGCTCTTTAGCCAGCAGGTGGTGAATCTGTCCCTTCAGGGCAGCAGATTCTCCTCAGGTCCAATGTGTGTCCAGAAATGTCATCCAGAAGCTAGGCCTGGAAGCAGGGGCTTCAAGAATCTGCTTGGTGCTTTGTTTTGCTATGGTTGAGCCAATACTTTGTCAAGTTGCAAGACAAAGTCCTCTGTACCCTTCCCTCTCCTTTCCCCAAATGAAAGGAGTTGTTCTCTGAGCTTTACTGCCTAGAATTGGGGAAAAGGTGTCCCCCACACTTTAAATCATCTCTAAATTATTCATAATACCTAGTACAATATTAATACTGTATAAATTGTTGTTATACTGTATTGTTTTTGTTTGCATTATTTGTCTTGTTGCATTATTTTTATTGGGTTTTTTAAAAAATATTTTCAATATGAGCTTGATTGAATCTGCAGATGTGGAACCTGAGGATATACATGGAGGTCGACTATAGTATTTTATTCAGTTAGAAACATGTTAGCAATAGGACAAACTTGGAAACTTGGTTATCAGAAATTCAAGACTTAGGCCAGGTGTGGTGGCTCATACCTATAATCCTAGCATTCTGGAAGGCTGAGGCAGGAGGATTGCTTGAAGTCAGGAGCTCAAGATCAGCCTAAGCAGAAGTGAGATCCCCATTTCTACAAAAAACAGAAAAACTGAGGCAAGATGATTGCTTGAGCCCAAGAACTTTAGGTTTTTGTGAGCTATGCCACCATGGCACTGTACTCAGAGTGTCAGAGTGAGACTCTGGCTCAATAAATAAATAAATAAATAAATAAAAAGAAAAACTAGCTGAGCTTTGTGCTGGGCACCTGTAGTTTCAGCTACTTGGGAAGCTGAAGCAGGAGGATGCTGGAACCAGGAATGTTTCTATTAGCTAATCTGACTCCAAGGTACTCTAGCTTGGGTGACAAAGTGAGACTCTGCTTCAAAAGAAAAAAAAAGAAAAAGAAATTCAAGACATATTTTTAAAAATATATTTTGCCACAAATTATGCATAAGTACATAATGTTAGCCTCAAAGAAAAAAATCCTAAATTTCCTGTTTCTTTTCAAATTTTTCTTTCCAAAAGAAAAGGAAACTTAATTGACAAGATTAAATAAACCTATGAAAGTAATTAGGTATTGAATACTATTGCCTGATTTAAATTTTACTATTCTGACTAGAAAAAATTTCAGAAAAGTCTTTAATAGTTGAACATTAGTTTAAGGAAGCTTAAACTAATTGTGTGTGTGTTTATATATGTGCGTGCTAATAGCTTTATAATCATTAGTCATATATTGTTTTGGTGATTGGGTTATATTCCAAGTAAAAATAGCTTATGAATCTAATTCGTTATGTTTTACACAAAGCAGTGGTAAACATTTTGTCTTATTAAGACATGAAAAGACAGTAGTATAATGGATAAATGTCCATAATCTGACATTAGAATACCTGGTTTCTTTCTTTCTTTCTTTCTTTTTTTTTTTTGAGATATAGTCTCAAGCTGTCATCCTGAGTAGAGTGCTGTGGCTGTGGTGTCACAGCTCACAGCAACCTCAAACTCTTGGGCTTAAATGATTCTCTTGTCTCAGCCTCCCAAGTAGCTGGTAGTATAGGTGCCCGCCATAATACCCGGCTATTTTTTTGTTATAGCTTTCATTGTTGTTTGGTGGCCTAGGCTGGATTCAAACCCACCAGCTCTGGTGTATGTGGCTAGCGCCCTAGCCCCCTTGAGCCATAGGCACCAAGCCAGAATGCGTGACACCAAGCCAGACTGCGTAGTTTCAAATCTTGACTCCCTGATTTATTACAAATAAGTTCTTGCTCAATTTACTCATCTTATCTTTATGTCTTCATAAAATGTGTATTTTAATAATGCCTACCTCAGATTTGTGGACAGTAAAGGAATTAATGTAAATAATTTAAAACTGTAATCTCAGCCCCATATTTTATTTTCTATTCCTAAATTCATTTAGTATTGAGTCTATGTAATTTATTTGACAAGTAAATTTACTGTTAAAATGAGATCTCTATAATTAATGTGAAAAAAATTTAAATATCTGTATATTGTTTCTAAAGCTCGAATTTCCAGGAAACAAAAAACCTGGCTTTCAATTTCATTATTTCATTCTGAACTTAGCATTTTGCTTTAATCCTAAATCATAGGAACTAAATTAATATGGGAGCAGATTTATCTTATCATTAAATTGTTCTAAATGTGAAATCTCAAAATCCTGAATATAATATAATTCTAAAACTCTTGGTAAAGCAATATAATTATTTGTTATTCTCAAAAAAATGCAATATTTAAAATCTTGGTCAAATTCTAAATCTTTATATATATACACACGTGTATACATTGGACAAATAAAATACCACCAAGCATGAAGTTGATGGTATTTTATAATCATCATTCAATACCAGGTCATAATTCAACTCCTTTGTGCTGACTGAGAATATACAGCTTATAAATTATACTCACCAGTGGAAGGTCTGTTTAAATTTGCTATTATTTCCAGGTTCTTTTTTCTCATTTTGTTTCTCACTTCAGGGCTTTGAAGACTGCTTGGTATTTGATGAGTTGATGGATAAATTCAATAATGACCTTAGTAAGTAAAATTTCTCAGCTGGATATGGATTGCCTCTACTGATTGTTTACTTATTCCTGATGCTCAGTGATCACAAACACAGAATGCATATTCCCTGTTCAAGATCATGGATGTTTTTGTTACAACCTATGCCCCTATTGTGGCCCATATTAGATAATAGTACCAGAGAGGGCAACATAGTTTCTTGTAAGCTCCTCTGTGAAGGTCCATGCCGTGATCCACAAAAAGATAAAAGTTCAGCGTTCCAAAGCTTGGCCAAGATTTCCCTCCCTTTTCAACCTAGACAACAACCTCCACCTGCATCCCCCACACCGTGACCTCAGAGACACTCCTAGAAGCTCTGGTGTTTTCTCACTTTTTGCCCTACCAAGTTGCATTTGACACTTCCATTTGCTTTTTCATTAAAGTTGTTCAGCCAATATTATTTTACAAGTAATTAAAGTTTCAATTTTTTATGTAATTCTGGAAATAAATGTGTATAATTATAATATGCAAATTTTTATATGTATATACATATATAATTTTTTAATATATAAGAGAATACAAACAATGGCCTAAGGACTGGATAACCTTTTCTGGCTTCCCAGCATCACATGTTTTCAAAGGATGCTTTGGAATTTAAAACTGTCTCAGGTGAAGAATACACTAAAGCGTTGACCTTAAACTTACACCCAGATTCAAGTCCTGAGTCACAACTTATTAGTTGTGTGGTCTTGAGCAAGTCACTTAATGCTTCTAAAGCCTCAGTTCTTTTTATCTGTATAAATAATACCACCTAAGGGTTGTGAAAATTAATTAATTTTATGTAAAGCTTTAAAAAGAAAAACAAATCTGACATGAAATAAGCTTATGGTACACATTTCTTATGGTATTATAGGAAGTCATTGGACATTGGTGCCTAGGTCTGAGGAGATTATAGGGTTCTGGGTCAATTTTTTCCTTTTTCTTTCTTTCTTTTTTTGCAGTTTTTGGCTGGGGCCAGGTTTGAACCTACCACCTCCACCTCCAGTATATGGGGCCAGTGCTCTAATCCTTTGAGCCACAGGGGCCGCCCCCTTTTTCTTTCTTTATATCTTTTTTAATACCTTTTTTATTCCTTTTTTTAATTCTCTTTCTTTTCCAGTCATTTCACTCAGATACTTGGAATCCAGAAACATTTTGTTTCTTCCTTTCGTATGCCTCATGTGACTGGTTTCCACATATCAGAACTTATCGTCAACACTGGTTTGGGTACTAGAGAACAAAGATAAAACAAGAATTGTGAGAAATAATCATAACTTACATCCCTCAACATTTACTATGTGTTAGGTACTGGCTTAGTTTGTTCTATATTGCTATAAAGGACATACTTGAGGCTGAGTGCTTTATTTAAAAAAAGAGGTTTATTTGGCTCCTAGCTCTGCAGGCTATACAAGAAGCATGGTGCCAGCATCTGCTTCTGGTGAGGGTCTCAGGCTACTTCTATTCATGGCAGAAGGGGAAGACGAACAGCTATGTCATATGGTAAGAGAGAAAGCGAGAGAGAGAGAGGGAGAGACCAGCTCTTCTTAACAGTCAGGTCTCATGAAAACTAATGAGTGTGAACTCATTCATTACTGTGAAGAGAACACCAAGCCATTCATAGAGGGACCTGCCCCAACACCTCCCATTAGGCCCTATTTCCGATGTTAGGGATCAGATCTCAATATGAGACCAGGCACAGTGGCTCATGCCTATAATTCCAGCATTTGGGGAGGCTAAGGCAGAAGAATTTCTTGAGGCCAAGAATTAGAGACCAACCCAGGCAACATCACTAGACCCTGTCTCTGTAAAAGAGTTACAAGTTTAGCCAGACTTCGTAGCATGTGCTTACAGTCTTATCTACTCAGTAGGCTAAGGGTGGAAGATTGCTTGAGCTCAGAAGTTACAGTGAGATGTAATCATGCCACTGCTCTCAAGTCTGGGCAATAAAGTGAGACCCTATCTCCCAAAACAAAAAAATTCAGCATGAGATTTGGAGGGTACAAATATCCAAATGTATTAAGTATCTTGCTATGTTTTAAATGCATTATTTTATTTAGTCCTCACAAAAAGCAGAGATACAGGTACTCTTCTTTTATCCATTTTACAACTGAGCAATTAAAGCTTAGAGATAGTTGAGTAACTTGCCCCAAATCCTGTAGCTAGGAAGTGGTAAAGCTGGGACTTGAACTCAGATTTTCTGATTAGAAACAATATCTCTAATGACCAAAGTCGCTAGGCTGTGTGGAAGTAATACCAGTTAGCCATTCATTTGTCAAATATTTATTCAACATTTACTAGATACAAGATTAAGATTTGACACTGAAATCTAGGAGCTGCCTTCTAGGAGCTCATGGGATGATGGAGGAGCTGGTGCCGAAGCTGATAAAGTGTCTTGGGGGCAATGACCTGAGTGTGCACAGGGTAACAAAGGCACACAAGATAGAGCAGCAAATTCTAAGAGGAACTGGGGTGTGTGTGTGTGTGTGTGTGTGTCATCTACACTCATATTTATATGAATAGTTTTCCATTTATGAAATAAGGAAATAATTATTTTACTAATCAACGAAGATAATATATATTAAATTTACTGTAACTTTAATGAGAACAGGAAATTCTCTACATGTATTGTTCAGTAGTCACAGATTGTTCCTCGTACAGAATGCTTACTCATTGTTTTAAAAGAATAGAGAGCACATTGATAGTGAATATGCCCATTTAGTTTGACCTGGGTGGAGCCCAGCACATTTTCGTGGATTGTTTTGGAAAGATGTGTTACTTAACTTGGCTTCTAGGTTTGTGTCTTCCTGCGTTCTCAAGACTTAGAATTCCAGATAATCATGCAATTTCAGACCTATCCATGTACAACTACATAGAGGTGAGTAAGGTTTGGCTTTATTCCATGAGCTGGTTCATTGATATCTTTGCTCCAGCCCTTATCTCATGTATGCTGCGTAAGAATAGGCATAGACAAGAACATACACAGGGAATTCCTTGGATGTGGGTAAACACTGTGACTATGTGGCCAGGGATGGTCACACACACACACGTGGTTTCTGCCTACACTTCAGGAACATTTAGGAGGTAACAGAGATGACATAATCTCTGGTAATTTACATGGCAAATTACATCTTACACATTTAATAGAACTAGTAATATGCTATTTTAATTAAAAAATAACGTTCAGACGTGTTAACATATTTAGACAATCTAAGAGATGCTAAATGGCCTTTCACTGTCAACATGATAGACTGCATATTTAGAATAGCCCTGAATATCCCTTGGAGGCTTCCGTGTATAATACCAAAGAAATTCATGGTCAGAAAGATTAGTGAACCAAAATACATTACTTCCATTTTGAGTAAGTGCTATGGAAACCTCACAGTGTTTGTGATTATAGTTTTAAAATAATCAAATGAAAAAATTTGCAAGATAAATGTAAAGGAGAGCGCACGTAGCTGTTTTCCATCTCTCCTGAAGACAGAAGGGAAGAAAGTGACCTCAGCCTGAGATTTGTATCCTATGTGGAAGCTCTACAAGGTACTGGAAGGCTTTATTGATATATCCTGCCTGAGTCTTTGAAAATAGGATAGCTACAACACAATATTTGTCCTGAATAAGGATGAGGTCAAGTCAAACACAGCTTTAAACGATCCTTTATGGCTTCAAACTAAAGCCACAGAAAATTAGTCAAATCTTTGAGCTCAAAGATGACTCACATTTCTGGATGAACAGACCCTTTGCTGGAATGGAATTCTTATATGGACTCTTGAGAAAAATGGATTTCCCTAACAGGCTTTATGTAATTGCTATATATTTTCAAGGTAAGGTCCTATATTATAGACATTTGCTAAAAGGCATTGGAATGAGTATTATAAAAATCAAAATTCATCTGACTACTTTGTGTCTAGAGCTGTTCACAAGTGGGAATGATGAAATAATGAATTGTGATAAGAAAATGTGTGTGCTTTGTCCAAACCTATTCTTTAAGACTCTTCTGTCATTGCAGATGCGAGCCCATGTCAACTCAAGGTGGTTCATTTTTCAGAAGAACATAGTGAGATTTCTTCATGCTATTATGCCGTCCACCTTTATCCCTCTCTATACCATGGTGAGGTCTGGACTTAAGACTGCTCCTCATTTTAATCCTCTGTTTAGCTATGAAAGAATATACAGCCACACTTTTTAAACTTCCCCACAGGTCGTCTTTTCCAGAATGAGATACCACGAGGCAGTGCTGCACTGGCATTGGCAGAAAAAGGTTGGGACACGTCAATTTAAAAAAAAAAAAAATCTAGTGTGTTGAAAAATCTGGTGTCTGCTATAGTGTTGTGTTATGGTTATGTTTATTTCAGGCAAATATAGAAATTATGGGACAGATAACAGATGTTTGTCTTCCAGACCAAAAACAAACAAACAAACAAACAAAAAACCAAAGTCCTTAGTACACAAAGGGCAGGGTGCTTAATGAACATCGCAAATAAGAGACAGAGAGAAAGAGCTTTTAAGGAGAATAAATCAAAAAAGAACTTGGTGCTAATATTTTCCAACTTCTTACTATGTTTTAGCAATGTGAACAATTCCTGCAGTATTCTTATGGATTTAATTTATAATATTGAACAGAACTGAATCACTTATAAAACACTAATTACAATGCAATGCCACCACACATTCATTTGGGGCCACGGACCCAGGAATACCATTAAATGGAATTCAAATTCTTGATCTTCCACTTTGGGAATCTTACAACAAATATTGCACAAACATTGAATGGTCATGATGATGAGTAAGACTCAGTCTCCCCCTATCACATAGCTAGAGGCTAGCAGAGGGGACAGAGGACTGAGCAGAGAGGGATAAACTGCCTCTGAGGAGAAAGGGAGTGGGGCTGGACAAGGGAAGGCTGGAAAAACATGAGTACTATGCCTGAGTAGGAAAGGCCAGAATGTCAGCGGAGCTGGAGGGCAGCACACATATGTGAGAATGGCCAGCTGGAGGGCTAGACAGGTAAGCAGAGCCTTAAACATCTGGAATACTATCGTAAGAGAAGCAGGGAGACCAAGGAGGCAAATAGACTCAGGTCTGAATTTTAGAAAGATTACCTTTCTATATGGAGAATGGATTGGAAGGAATCGAGATTTATTCATACACCATTAAAAAAGATGGAGCCTTTACAATTTTTACATTTACCTGGATGGAGCTGAAATATATTCTTCAGAGTAAAGTACTGCAAGAACGAAAAAATAAATATCCAATGTACTCCATACTAACATGAAATCAGTATATAAACAATCACATGTTCCTAAGAACAATAAAACACGAATATAGTCCAGTTCGGGGTTAGAGGGAAGCTGGGGTGGGGGTGTGGGGGAGAATGTATGGCAGAAGGAGGGAGGGCATGAGGCGGGACCTCACCTACTGTGCACGCCCCTGGGGTGAGGGGCTCTTCTACAAATGGAACTGTACCCTGGAAGTGAGAACAATGTAACCTAAATGTTGTACCCTCACATTAATTTGGATAAAGTTTAAAAAAACAAAAGACTTATCCATACGAAGATAAATAGTGTCCCTGTCCTTAAGGAACTAAAAATCATGGTAAAAGAGGCAATTAGAATGCAGGACAGCAAGTGTGGTGACAGAAAGGGGCCACGCTGACACTGGAGTGCACCAGACCACGATCAGAATGGTTCCCTGGGTGTCTCAGTCAGTGCTGTTGGCAAAGGCGTGGTGTTTAAAAGTGGTCGTATAGGTGGGTGTGTCTTCTCAGCCACAGAGGCGCCTTACGGAAACTTTGTGCAGCAGCCGAGATATGACTGACTTGCTTGTGGCCTCAGCTCTCTGATAGGACACAATCCCCAGCTGTGTTTCTAAACCACAGCGGGAGGGGGTTTATGGCTGTACAAAGGCTGACCACTAAGAATTCCTCATACAGAGCACCTGGAATCAGGAGTTTCTTAGGAGACAGGGAGGAGGGAAACTCACAGTTCTTGGCCTTCCCTTGACTTTATCAATCCATTGGCAGGTGGTCATGCAGTGAAATTGCTGTTTCAGGTTAAAGAACAAAAAGGAAATTGTACACTCTTTTGTCATTTAATTAAGAATGAAGTCTATTTCAAGATTTTATCTCTGCACAAATGAAATAAAAGTTCTTACTGTCTTTACAGGTAATAAATAAAGGACTCTTTTTCCTCGGATCACTGACAGCCATCGGTAGCACCTATTTGCTTATGCACTACCTGCCACCAAGACTTCTGGACTCCTTGAGAAGGCCCTGGGACTGGATCACTTACTTCTGGAATACAGAATATTATTTCCCTACAAACTCCATGGAAGCACTAAGTTAATTCCCAGTTTCATTAGCAGGTGTTATAAAGGCTCTAAGGTAGCAAATGCTTGATTTCTGTCACCAAAATTAAGGATTAAAAACATATTTCCATCACCATGTTTCATTTACTAATGATAGTAGTCAGCTTATAATTAAATTCAATGTAAAATTTTGCTCTGTGTTCACTGCAATGATTGGGGGAAAATACCAGCACTTTTTTAAAGTTGCGACACACAGCTTCCTACCACACATGCACACTCAGGTCAGGTCATTCTAACTATAGAAGAGCAATGACGAAAATCTCTTTCACTTCTTAAAAAGGCCCCATTCTTAAAAATGACCCCCATCCATGTTTTTTCTTTAAAAAACATAATAGGAGGCTCGGCACCTATAGCTCAACCGGCTAAGGCGCCAGCCACGTACACCTAAGGTGGCGGGTTCGAATCCCCAGCCCGGACCCGCCAAACAACAATGACGCATGCAACCAAAAAATAGCCTGGCGTTGTGGCGGGCGCCTGTGGTCCCAGCTACTTGGGAGGCGGAGGCAGGAGACTCGCTTGAGCCCAGGAGTTGGAGGTTGCTGTGAGCTGTAATGCCACGGCACTCTACCCAGGGGGACAGCTTGAGGCTCTGTCTCAAAAAAAAAAAAAAAAAAAAAAAACATAATAGGATTCACAACAGGATTGTTTCAACAACAGGGACTAAAATTGCCTAATGCATGAACTGCGCTTGTCACGACCTGAATTGAATTTATCTAACCACGGGGATCACACTCAATGCTTTATAAAACCAAAAATGAAAATGAAGAATTCTGGGGGGTTATGGAGAGTTACAAAATGAATTCATTTCATTTTCCAGTCGTCAAGTGCCAGTATTACTTTCTAAAGATAGGGAAAAGGCTATTAATGTTGTACCAGGGCTAGGAAAGGGTTGTATTTGTAAATTAAATGTCTACATACAAAAGAGAGTGAAAGGGAAACCAGGGGAGACAACCATTTGTACTCTTGTACAAATACAAAGCCACTGTTTTATTCCATTTCAGACCCTCTGAAGCAATTTAGTAACTTATTCTTCAATTTACATCCTGTGGCAGAACCAGCAATAAACTTGATTTTCAAAAGTACTTTGAGTAAAAAGGTTTTCTTTCGTTCTTCCTTCTTCAGTAGGGTAACTGGACCACTCATAAGTCCTTCAAACTTGATTAATTATGAAAATGCAACGCTAGAAGTAGCCATCTAAGAAATAAAAATTAGGCTATAAAATGATTCATTCTCTTCCGTATAGTCAAAAACAATCCTTGAGCACTAATAATCTATGTTTAGTTTGTAGGAGAGGAAAAAATAATTTCTCCTTCTACCCATCTTTAGGTTCATTGGCTGGGGCCTCTTTAACAAATGACAGATTATCAAGAGAAAACATAGAACTTTATTAGCATTTTATGTACACGTGGGAGATGCTAGGGAATGAGTAACTCTCAAAAAGCTAGCTCAGAGTTCCCTAGCTTACACATCTTCCAAAAGAACAGTAAATTTTTAGACAAGTGACAAGACAAAAGAAAAGGAATTGTGAGAGTCAAAGAAGTATTTGGGAGTTTGTTATGTAGATTCTTCTGGTGCTGGTTTCCAGGCTGATCATGATTGAAAGGTCTTTCTGGTGATCAACCTTGCCCTTTCTGGTAGAGGGGAGAAGTTACAAAATTTATGTCTGGCTTTTGGGCAGATGGGGGCAGGCAGAGATTGTCTTGCATCTGTTGTTTCTCCATTGTCTTTAGCTCAGAATAATCCGTATGCCAATGAGGCATATTTGGGGGTAGCACACCCTGGTCTCTTGCAAGACTAAGCAATGACCCATGGGAAAACGGCCTCTTCACTAACACTGACCATCTTCTCTGTAGTGGACTGACTGCTGAACAAAAAGGATTAACACTTTCAAATGTTGTCTGCTATTTCATAACACTTCCTGCAAATCCAGAACTTTTGGCAAAATTGTGGGAATTTATCAAAAGGAGAGTTTAATTCTGCCATGATTGTGTTTGAGATGAACTAGGTGGAGACACCACTGTGCTATCAACACCATCTTCACCATGCACATCTTCTACTGTTGTATAGTTCATTTTACACTATGATTAAGTTAAAATTCATCATCTTGTTCTTTTGCTCTAATGCTTCTCTGTAGTATCTTCTAGAGCTTGGTCAGGAGCATGTTAACGGACGCTCTCCTTTGTCATACTGTACATACAAATCTTTTGTTTTTGATAAAGTTAGAGGATTGATATTGTTTTTTCATTGTAGAATTATGTCCTTGATAAATCTGATTTGGTCAGACCAGATATATGATGTGACAAGATACAGAGCCCAACAGCTCAGAAAATTGAACATTTGCTAGCTGTTGTACACATATATATGAGACAAAGGTAATTGTGCAGTGAAGTCTTTTTGAGAAAAATGTTTTATGTGCTTTGGAAAATATAGTCATTTAAAAAATAATTTTGAAATGAAAATCTTCAGCACGTTAGAAGATGATGGTGCCAGATGCCCATCTTGTGCCACAAGTGGTTTTTCATTATGTAAAGCACCCGTTGAGTTGAAATAATTTGTTCTTATTCAATTGCTTCCTGAGGCCAGAGAGCATATGGGCAATTCACATTTCTGGCTGGGCCACCAGTGTTCTGTTGATGTTACATAGAATGAGGCTTCCAGAATACGCCTTGTAATGGAAATAGAAGTCCACAGTGGCATCCAATCTAAGGCCCCATCTTTCATTGCCTACAAAGGACGAACTTGGATTACATCAACCTTGGACCCATTGGTTTTGTCACTGTTGTCAACTGATAGTGATTCGTCACTGGTGATGATAAAAATGATGGAAGAAGAGTTAAAAGTCACTTTTTTCTTTGGCCTGTCCCCGTCTTTCTGTGACATCACGATAGGTCTGATCTGCATTTCACTCTCCGCTGCTGGTAGGTCTTTAGCAGGTCGCTGGCATCTCAGCAGTCGGAAACATAAGAGCTGCAAAAGTGATCTACGAAACTGGGCAGAGAAAAAATAAAGTTGAATGCTAAGTAAAAGTTTGGCCTTTAACCTGGATTAACATTCAAGGAAATTAGTTGAGTTTAATTTGGATTGTGTTTTGTTAGCTACAGTGGATATAGAGTTATAGAGTAATGTTCAGATCTACTGAGGTCACACTGGAGTTTTATGTCTTTTGTTATAATTCTTATCAAGCAGACTACACGGTATTTATTTCAATGCCTTAACAACTCCATAGCTTCAATTTGCATGTGCTTTCTATGAGGGAAGGAAGCTCGATCTATTTCGTTAAGGGATTTTGAACATTAATTCAGTCTACGAACATTCAGTGAGCAGCTATTGGGTGACAACCCCTGTACTATATTCTGTATTATAAGCAGTAAAAACAGGCAAGGCCCTTCCTGGCAGAGTTTACAGCCTGCTTTACTCACTGATGGGAGTAATGAAGCAATTTTTTTCATTTCTTTCATGTTTACTAATCAGCTGGGGATGAAAATACTACAGTCAGGAATACTAAGGTCTCCAATACCCGTGATTATTCTGTGTCCTGGGGACAACACTGAAACCTTATTTCTCAGCCCCCTTTGAGGGGCTCCTCTCTGCTCTTTCCCTTCTACAACAACCTTGGAGACCAGAGTCTGAAGACAGTAACATCACAAGATGGAAGGAACCTAGATTTCTAAATGACTGCATGGAACACAGCCTCCTCTTCCACCAGAACATTAGACCCCAGACTCTGGCCAGAGGGACCAATAAACTCTTTCTGTGTTAATCCAGTGAAATGTGGGGGTTTTTTGTTACAGTGGCCAGTCTATCATGACCAACAAAATATATAGTTAATTTCACTGGCTTTGTTTAAAGAAGAATAAACATTTAATACATAGATTTGCCCAGAAAAGATCAATAAAAATATAACAAATAGCGACATTGACTTCTATCTTCTTTGACCCTCAATTATATGTTAGCATTTAGTTTATACTCAGATTTTGAAACAATTATTTGCCTTTACTTACTCTTCAAACCATTGTTTGGTATAGTTAAATGCCAAAGATAGATTATTACAAAGACTAAATAGGTTATGTATGCCAAAAAGTATTTTTCCATACAAACAGTAAGTTCCTTGAGGACAAAGATTATTGTCTTATTTATTTGTTTTGTCAGCTTATTGTATCTTTTAGACTTCTTGTTTAAACTGTGCCCTGGAGAATTAAAAACATCAGGACTATATGGAAGCTCGTTTGAAATGCAGAATAGTGAGCACCCAGAAAATGCATTTTTAGTAAGATTTCTAGGTGTGGTGTAAGCACATTAATGTTTTAGAAGCATAGCCCATTGGCTGAGAGAAAGGGCATAGCAAACCATTGTTACTGAATGTATCTAAAATTTGCTATTAAGTATAGTATCTTAAAATATCTTATTCTCCTATAGAAAGTTAATTAAAATTATAATTCATCTTACTAGAAAAATTCACGTGTACACATACTCAAAAAGTTTTATAAACAATTTCCAGAGTTTTAATGGCTGTCCCGAGGCCAGTTCAAGGGATGCTTAGGTCCTAGGGAGCAAGTTTAAAATCTCTGGATTTTAAGGAAATAGACAAATGGTAAGCAACAAGAAAGGTGGGAAAGATGACCAGCAAAAGGAGATTAGGCCACATGGGAACAAGCTGATGAAGAGGGTAACTCAACAATAGTCAAAGAAAAGAAAAGGCGTAAGAAAGGAGAGGGAGATTTAGGGCTGAATATAATAAGGTTATTATAAAAAAGTTCCCTTTTCTCTCGAAATCTCAGGCTTTAGAAGTCAGAGTATTTATTATTGTTTGTTAGTATTATGAGCTGTTAGCTTTAAAATTCCAGTAGAATAATTAACTTCTACTCTTATCTTTTAAATTTTATAGATTTTGAAACTTTGAAACCCAGGGGCCTGGCTTCATATTAATCATACTGGGGCTCTTGTAGCCAGGACTGATGGGACAAACCCTCTCTACTACAGAAACAGATGAGAGGCTTTCCAACAGACCTAAAGGAAGTTTCTTGAATCAAATTAATTTCGTCTAGACATTGGCCACAGCATGTAAATAACAGTGCAGATCAATTGCTAAAAGTTATCTATTATATTACCTCAAGTGAGGAGTTATAAGCACCAGATTTGGGTATTTCAAGCAAACCAGGTTCAAAACCTCATACCAATACTTTCTGAATCAGGCGAGTTATTTAACTTCTCTGCATCTGTTCATCCCATGAACAAAATAAGAAATAATAATTATGGAGCTTTTAAAGATAATCAGTGTAACCTACTTAGTACAGTAAGAATTTTAAATGTATCATTAACTTTGTAGCTGTTATTATTAATACTAGGTATTAAACATTTGATAATGAATGAAATGTTAATTTGAATACAATTTTACCTAACAAGTATGACTCTCTATTGGTAGATCTTTAAATTGTTATTATTTTCTTTGGAGATATCTTACATTTCTTCCTGGACACTTTACATTACTATGAATTCCTGATTTATGTTTTTGTCACTGAAGTTGCTCTGAATTACCTCTACTGAAGTGTTACACTGTACTTTCCAGCCCCACTCCCAGGGTAAAAACAATCAGTTGATTACAAAGCTTACCTTTCTGAGCATGAAGATATAAATCACTGGATTATATACAGTGTTTGATTTAGCCAAGAGATATGAAACGATCGACACTGTTGGCGTGACCAGATGTCCCTGACCATTAACCACTAAGAAACAGATCACAATATAAGGCATCCAGCAGACCAGGAAGGTAAATATCATAAAGAAGCACATTTTGGCCACTTTCTTTTCATATTTTAAAATCTTGATGACTTGTGTTGTCTGAAGATCTTCAACACAGCGAAGCTGCAGAAAGGAGAAAGGAAGGAGGGGTTCACAAAACGAAAGGATCATTTTCTTTTGCTGTTTTGATAACAGATATTCAGACACTATCTTGGCCCCAGCATAATGAAAAGAAAACAGAATAGGACCTTGTGAGGCTGACGTCTGATCCTAGACCAGCTGCTGGGCACAGTTTTAATCTCTCTGGGCCCCATTCCCTCACCTGTAACCTGTTATGGTTGAACTATGTAGCCTCATAAATCCTTCTGTGGCTTGTAATGCTTTTCTCATTTACTCAATACAAATAAAATGAATTATCTTGATTAGATCTTAAAATTGCTAAAAGTCTTAATAAAATGAAAACGATTTCTCCAGGATCCTGGAAACTCTTTTATCCAGAGCATTCATCCTCAAGTTCTTAAACCATGTCAAGCCAGGAATTCCATACGGTTAAGCCTATAGCTGACCTGGATGAGAACTTAATTCTCAAATGAATTCTTGCTCGAAACTACTGTGCCTTTCAATTCATGGCTAATGAGTATAAAGTGAAAACTGATGAGGAATTTGCAAATGGTTACATCAGGGGCTCATTTGCTGAGGAAAGCTCCTGATAAAGCTCAGGGAGCCCCACTCCTTTAAAACGAGCACACCCGCTCCTACTTTGTCCCAGGACAGATATGGAAGAGGAAGGATAGACAGTCTGCAAGTTCTCTGAGTTTCCTGGATAAGTGTCTTTTAGTTGTTTCTCTTCTAAGGGAAAGAATAGTCAGCACCAATATGTTCATAAGTAAATTTCTTTTTCTGAACATTGTAGGAAATTATACTAATTTTGCCACAAAAATACGAATGTTTTATACATCATATATTGACTTTTAAAAAGGTGCCAGGTATACTGCTGATACTTAGTACTGATCATTTTAAGCTTGGAAATTTACTGCATTTCAGTGAACTCTAGTGTACCTTTTACCTCTAGCATTATCATAAAAATTAAGAGAAAACATTTCTCTTAAATGAAGAGAAACACCATTTAGAACATGTGCTATGTAAAAATGTATTTGAAATGAAATTTCTAAATTATTGATAACATCTAAAATTATATTTAAAAACCCATGTTCTTATCAGAATCATGTATTCGGGTTGTCAAAGAATAAAAGGAAACAAAAGATTAAAATTGGTGATATAACCAGCACATTGTACCCCATAATTGCATTACTGTACACAGATATGATTTAATTTAAAAAAAAATTGGTGATATACAGAGTACTGGGAATGTATGGTTGGCCGTGAGTCTTAAAATTCTGCTATGATTATTATGTATGTGTAATTCTATTTTAATAGGAACTATTTTTTAATGTGATAGAATATTATTCAGAACATCATTTGGGGGGGTGGGGTTCCCCTTAGTCTTTATAGGGAGGTTGTGGGGTCTGGGTAAAGCTCTAGATTTGGAATTTAAAACTCTGGGTTCCTACCCTAGATTCACCATTTTTCTCCCAGTCTGATATTGAGCAAGTCAATTAATTACCTTCACCGAGATAAAGATGAAAGGGGATAAAAACAAACAACCTACCAGACTTAACAGTGGGTTCCAGTTCCACACATGTGATATTGTGCGGGGTTTTGACATTAAATATTTATTTATATTTGACACTTACAGTCTTATATGTGTATGTACTTTTACGATACTACAGAATATTTGGAATCATTATTTTGATTCTTCATAGTTTAATTAACTAGTCATACATAGTAATAACCACATCTCAGTTATCTGCCCCCCAGCAGGGTCCCCACAGTTTTATCTGTACCATTTTCCCTTTCTCCCCATCTGTCAAAGTGTAGCACTGGTTTATCATCTTGGAATTACATGCCCACCAGACTTCCCCAGCTCCTCTTTGGAATAAGGAAAAGATCCTGAATAGTGTTTCAGACTATTTGGGCTTGCATACGTGAAGCTTTTGTAATTAATTTTTTATGTATCTCTTTGGGGCCTATTTGCTACATTATTCTCTGGTCCTTTATTCTGAAATATTTTCCAAGTAAAGAGCCCTACTTTACATCTCACACCCTTTATTCAATCATTTCAGGATATCTTTCAAAATTGCTACAGATAAGGCAAGAACACATGGACAAATCGTCCTGAAGAATCAGCCACTTACAACAAATTCTCCAAATGTGGAGCACTGTCTCCACAATTCTCTCTGAAAGTGTTCTCTGACTACACAAATGACTAATGCCTAGTTCTTATTGATCCAGACACCTGTAGATTTTCAAAGACTGCCCCTCACACTTGAGTGAGTAGCTCTGTCTTCAACACTGATAGGAGTTCCCCCTCTCTAAACAGGAAATGGAGGCAAATTACTTCCACAGAGTTCTAGTGAGGCAATGACACAGTCTAAAGTTAAACCTCTTTGCCCTTTTGCCCCATCCTCATCTTCCCCTTTCTGTGCCCTCTGCTTGTAACTTATTCCAAAAATAGTCTGTGATCACCCACTACATGTAGATACTGTCCCAGCAACAGATGAAGAGATAAGATTCAGCTTGGGCTCTTGAGGTAGTCACTATTTGTAAGGGTGACAGGCACACAAATGGACAGGGGAGGCTGTGTGCAAACCTGGGAATGGGTAACCAGTACTGAAAGTGGGTTAGAGCAACACAATTCTCCTGTCAGCCCTCAGGAGTTAGCCAGGTAAGGAGGAAAGACAGGATGTTCCAGAGGAAAAAAGTGTGCTGAGACAAAGAGGCCAGAAATATTGCAGCAAGCTGGAGCCTGAGGTGGCACGAGGAGGGGACTCTTGAAAAACGAGAGAGAAGATGCCACGGAGGACCTGAGAGCCACACTCAGGGCTTTATGTTTATTCACAAAGATGATGGCAGCTCTGACGGTAATACTGAGAACAGTTACTCTGGAGGGAGTGTGAGAAGAATGGATTAGACCAAATGATGGATCAGAGGAAAGCAAGGATACAGGAAGAACTAAGATCCTTGTGAACCGAGCCTGTGGCAGTGGGAGAGGGAAATAAATGGATTTTTTGCAAGATATTTAAGTGAAATAGGTAAGAATTCATCATTGGTTGGGGGGGCATGAATAAAGAATATTCATAAAGATCACTCCCTTATATAGCGAGGAATGATGAACATTCAAAGGGAAGGGAATGGAGGAGTGGAGTTCTGGGGGAAAAGATGCCCTGTGTTGAGTCTGAGTCTGCGAACGGTCTAACCACAGGTACGCAACAGGCAGCTGACGATGAGAACCTGACACAGGTCAGGAGACCCCAACTGGAAACAGAGATTTCAAAGTCATCAAGCTGAGGGCTTTCATGAATTTGGGAGGGACACAAACATTCAATCTATCACAGTAAGAAATCAGGACATTTTAGATGCTCAGTGAGTACTGATTAAACAAATGCTTATTCAGTGATGATGTGGCACCAGAAGCCACCAATGTCTCTTTGAGTTGATCAGAAAGACAAAAATAGGGTGATAGCTCCAGGGAGCTGAGAGTAGATTTCATTTTATTAAAAAAAAAAAATTGGTGTGGTAATATGGTAACGGGAGAAAGCCAGTAGAAAGGGAGAGATGGAAGATACAAATGAGAGAGAAGATAATTAAATTGGGGAGCGGCCCCTGGGGCAGAGAAGGGGCTGAGGGATCAGGTAGTCCTGGGGAACCTGTCCTGTCACACCCTGAACTGAAGAGCGAGGTCGAAGCATCAGTGGTTTGTAGACAGAAAGGCAGGGAGTTCAGGAAGTTGTGGATAATGGCTTTACAATATTCAGGAAATTGTTGATAAGGGCTTTACAATGGGTTTACAATAAATAACAAGCACAGGTATTTGACAGGAAAGAGAGGGTATGGTAAGGCAAGAGATTAAAATGGAAAGTGAGGATTTGTAATAGTCAAGGTTTGGGGAGAGGGGACCTTATGAGGACTCATAGATGGCTAGATTGGGCTGAGTGGACGTCTGAGAGTGGACATGTGTGGTTTTTTTGTGTTTTTTCTTCCAGCTCCTCTTTGTAGTTTGACTATAGGCATGGAGAACACGGATAGCTAGGTTGAGCCAGGGATTTTTCTTTCCTTTTAACAAAACAAGCATGTATAAAGAAAACAGGAACATGTCAGTCGAGGGCAATGAATCATGATTTAAGGTGATGCACGTGGTTAAGTCTGATTTAGAAGAATGGGTGAAAGTTAGAAGGGTCTGATGGAGTGGCCAGGCTGGAGAGCTCTGCTGGAAGTAGGGAACAGAGTCAGCAGTGGGTAAGGAAAACATCTGTGGCCCAAGTTAGAGACTGGACTGGAGGGTGCCCCCCCCCTGGGTGGTTTAGGTCAAACACCCTTCCTACTGGCACCAAATGTGACACCTGTTTGTGGTCAGTTCTTCTTCTCCTTATGGTTCTGGTGTTCTTTTCAGATAAAACATCTGCGCCATTCTCTAGTAATGGGTTTGTATAAACTTTGAATAAAATTACAGAAGTGTGCAATTCCCTTTTTTAGAGTTTTTAAATGTTAAGAGAGCTGGGTAATGTTGGGCCTTTTTGGGGGGGGGGGGTTGATGATTCTGCCTGTCAAGAAGCCTTTGCTTCCTTCTTCTGGTTTAGAGAGTGATGTGGAAAGACTAAACACTGTTTCTCATTGGTCTTTTCAGACAGTGACTCATAGTGCAAAACTCAACCCAATGGGAAGTTCCCTAGTATGGGTCCAGTTCTGGGCAACTACTGACCACATGGGAAGAGTTTGACTCCTTTCAGCACAAAGTTTCTGCTGTGGTTTGGGGAAAAGGTATTTGTAGTCTTCGACTCACCATTCGAATGGAATACAGAATATGGCCATAGCAATGGGCTACCACGCCCACAGGCACCACCAGGCAGCCAAGAAACAAGAAAAGCACAAAGGAGGAATCGTTGGCGTCCTTGGATTTCCAGTCCACAGTGCAGCCTAGTCCGTGCACATCCAGGATGTACCTGTTCCAGCCAAGGAGGGGTGCTCCTGCCCATGCCAGGGAGTAGAGCCAGATGTAGGTAATGGCCCTCCAGGCCCAGGAAAAATTGATCACTCTGGCGTGGACCACACGAATGTAACGTTCATAGGCCAGCACAGTTAGGGTAGCAATGGAAACAATCCCTGAAAGAAGAGAAAGTGGAGAAGTATAGCATGGTGCCAGGGAAAACCAGACATACGAGAGGGGATACATTCTGCAGAGGATATACCTTACAGAACATCTGAGACAGAGAGGGGGCTGTAAAAGCTAAAAGACCTAAGGGTCAATGCCCCTTGGTCCCTAGGAAACTTGATTGAAAACATATTCATCCATAGATGAAAACATAGAAAATTGGCACATAGTTTGAAGTAGGGAAAAAATTAAAAACCCTAAAATTAGCCCCACCCCCATGGTGTGGCTATTGTATTAAATATTCTCCCAGAAAGGAACTCTACAGTGAGTCAGGGAGAGTTAGTAGAGCAAGAGTCTCTTTTAATTCTGCCCTCTGCTCAGCTATCATCTGGCTTGGCTATGAGGCAGCAAGACAAAAGGGGGTTTCCAAAAGCTCAAACTGAGAAAAGTCATGGTAAAATGATGTGAAGGCTGCCGTAACCTGCCTGCGGGCAGATGTCAGCATGTGACCTGTTCCCATGCAAGAATGGCTGACAAGGGTGGGGCATGCCTTCTGTGCTTCCACGGTCTTCATATATACCTCTATTCTGCAACAAATCCACACAAAATAAAATTAACAATATTATTCACCCGTTTCTTTGTAGCTCCCCAGAGTGATTGATTCACTCAATAATCACCTACTGAGCACCTACTATTTGTCAGGCACTGGCTGACACTGAACATCCGATGCTGACGAAGAGGAAGGACTCTGGATGTTTAAAGGGACTGGAGAGGTGTACACAACTGACACAATGCATCAGGGTCACAGAAAATAAAGCTTTTGTGTACCAGGCAGGCAAAGAACATTCCAGAAGGATGAAGAATTACGTATCAGAGCATGGAGAGGTAAAAGGACACAAAATGGGCTATAAATGATGAACAATCCAGAGATGCCAGGGCCAGAGGAGATGGAGAGAGAAACTAGAGAGAACAGATGAAGACACACTGGGGCAGACTTTTAAAGTTTCTAGCTAAGGTGTTTTGGGGGGGTGACCTTTTCCTATGTGAAAGAGTAAATTATTAAAAAGCATGAGAGGAACACAGTTAAATTCCCTTCTTCTTCTTCCTTCTTTTTCTACGGAAAGATACTCACCTAGCAGTAGTATGGAACTTGAAACAGTCCGGGGCCATGGAAACCAACCTGAAGGCTACTGCAGCAGTTCAGGCAAAATGTAATGGGGCCCCAGCCAGGGTGACTTGAAAGGCATGAACAGCAAAGCCTCGGTTGCAGAGACGGTTAGCGACTAGTATCCACAGAATATGGCTGTTTTGTGAATGTGAAGAGTGAGGGGAGAGAGGAGTTAAAAATAACCTGGCGACTTCTAACCAGCCTAATAGGTAGACGGTGATTACATTCAGTGAAATCAAAAGTACGAGGTTTGTGAGCAGATACTGGGAAAACCACGAACTTGTGGGAACGGAGATCATCAGCATTGGTATCTGCTGACTGAGTGGACAGAGAGAGGTTGGAGAAAAAGTGGCTCAAATGCAGAATGGAAAGAAAACTGGTCTCCTAACAAGAGGGAGAGGTGTGGGGGAAGTCATTAATGGGCCCAGGGGCAAGGCCCGACTGCACACCAAGTTGACAGCACTCATCTTCTCCTTTGCTTGTCGGAGTGTTCAGGAAAATGCACCGATTATGCATCAGGTCCCCATGAGCATCACTCTGCATATGGTGTGCCTCCTTTTGGAAAAAAAGTTCTGTGGTTCTTTGTGGGCCCAAGCCCACGATTTTGCCTTTATTATCACCTTCTGCCACTAGAGGGCGGCTTCTACTTCCCCACAAATTCTATTGACACTACCAGTAGAGTGATGCCTGGGCTCTCCCTGCAAAGTGGCATGTTGATCAGGTGTGTATGAAGTTCCTACTTATCACTGTGCTGAGTAGGCATTATACGAGAAACCAGAGACTTGGGGTCCATACCCTTGAGGAGACTACAATACTATATTCTTATAAAACCAAGACTAACCCGTACCCAACATTAGAGGGCAATGCAAGATGATATGCAGTCATGTGTCAAGGTTATGGTGCAAGAAACAAACCATGAAAAGTAAAATCCCAGTGGACTGTGTTGAAGGAATGGCTTCATTAAGACATAAAATTTGGCTGGGCACAATGACTCATGCTTATAATCCTAGCACTTTTAGGAGGCTAGTTGGGAAGATTGCTCAGGCTAGGATTTCACCAGCCTGAGCAACATAGTAAGACCCTGTCTCTATAAAAAATAGAAAAATTAGCCAGTCACAGTATCTGGCACCTGTAGTCCCAGCTACTTGGGAGCTGAAGCAAGAGGATCACTTGAGATCAGGAGTTTGGGGTTGCTGTGAACTATGAGGACGCTATTGCATTCTAGTTTGGGTGACAGAGCAAGATCCTGTCTCAAAAAATAAAATATAAAGTATAAAATAATAAAAAAAATGGGTCGTAAAAGGTATTAAGAAACAGAAAGGATTGGTATAGGCACTTCTGGCTGGAAGAGCAATTTCTACAAAGACAAAGTGAGCCTTCTTGAATTCTTGCAAAAATGCCTTAGATTCTGGGCTTAGACCAGGCCTGAGACTGGACAGGTCCATTACTACTGAGGATGGTGCAAAGCTGATCCCACCTTCTATGGCTGTCCATGGTCCACAGCAAGGATCTTCAAATTTTTCTTCTAGTGTTTCTCCTAATAGAATTTGAAAAACTATGCACATATTCATACTTAAAGGGTGAGACTAAAAAATGGCTTATAGATTAAGTTTCTAAACTTTATAATAATATTCACCTGATCAAAATATGTCAAATATTAAAAGTAATACAAAACACACTTTTTATGTTATAAAAGTAATATTAAAATATAATTAGAAATGTACCTCTTAAAGAGATCACTGTGGCTTTCTTTCATCACAAAAAAATACATCTGTGATTACTATTACTATTACCTAGAATGATGCAGGATCAATTTTACTCCTATTTTTTCTGTGTATAAAGTTGAAGAAAGATTTATTGATCACATTCATCTTCAGATGGCAATAGAAGGGGATTTGTTATTTTCAATTCTTATTAAAATTGAATGTAGAGCATTTCTTCTACATAACTGGAAGTCATCTGAATTTATGTGCCCAAATCACAGTGCTTATTGTCAAAAATTATTTTTAATGATCTACCAGCTAAAAACTCAATTTTATTAAAAGCAAATCATAAGAAATCACCTGAGTTATCAGTTACTTCCTCAATATCTTCATTAATATTTTAAATTATCCCTTTGTTAGCTCTCCTGGAATCTACCCCTCCTGCCCCCACTGGCAATATTCCACAGTAAGATTTTATTTTGGAAAAGGTGAGGAGTTTGCTTTTTGGTGTAATATGGAGAATGGTGATTGAGGAGGCGTGTGCCTTGAGAGCAGGTAATTGATTTCTAGGAAAGACTCCAAATGGAAATTGAGGAGTTAGAGATCAATTCTCATAGAACTCTCCTTGGATAACTATTGGGAAGGGTTTATGTGCCCCTAATGGTTCTGAAGACAGCAGTCTATAAAATCTAATCTTCACTGCACATCCTTAGGCTTTGTCTAATCTTGCCGCATTGCTCCCAGCAGGACACAAACCATGCCACACTCTGCCAGCCACATTCACTGAGAGCTGGCTGCCTTGATATCGCTGTTTCTTCTGTCTGAAATGCTGACAAAGACCTCACAGTCTGGAGAAGACAGACGTATAAACTAATAATTACAGGAATATGATAAAAGCTGAAACAAAGCTGTGTCTGGGGAGCTGGGGAATGCAAAGGAGGAAGTACTGATCTCCGCCTGGGTAAATAAGTAAATGCTGGGGAAGGTTTTAGAGAAAGCAATATTGGGATTGATGAATGGGAGAAGTTTATCAGTTGACAAAGATGAGACTATGCCAAGGACAGTGTACAAAAGCGTGGAAGTCAAGCAGAGATAGTCAATTGTCAATTCCACGCATCAGTTTGACTCAAATACTTCTTTATAACTTACTTATAAATGCATATACAACATTGATCAACCCATAAATCATATACATACAGTGTGCGAGGCACTGTGTTAGGCAATAGGAAAACAAAGATGAATTATAAACAAATAAATACTATAAAACAATTTGATAAATTCTACAATAGAGGAATGTGTTTGAGGCCAAAGTCCTGGATTGAATTTCTGTTTTTTCCCATCTTTGCCTAATGTTTCAGGTGTCTGACTTTGGATATGTTACTATTTTTTAAAAAAATTACCTGTGACTCTGGAAAAGTTAATTAATACTATTTGCTCGCCACTAAAATTGGGATAAAAGTACCAAGATATTGTCTCGTGTTGGTATATTAAATGTGTTTAGTAAAATTGTAATAAATAAGGTATTATTATTAAATATTTGAATATATTTTAGCAAAACTGCTTAAAGTGGTAGGATGTAGGCAAAGGCACAAAAGTGGATAGAGCTCTAGAGCTTAAATAAATGGTGAGTCAACTAATATGTAAGAATACCCCAACATAAAGGTATTTTCTCACTTTGGTCACTAGAGGGCCACATTGGCCAGCTTATTTATATGTAGTTCACAGTGTCTGGGTGAACAAGTTCAAAGCGTCTAACTCTGGCTAAACCAAGTGATTAGAACAGTTACTGCCTGGGCCATAGCCCACATCTGTTAATCTCTATTTATTAGATAAAAATATTAATATGACACAGTTCAATGTCTGCCAGGAGCACACACTCCAGAAAAGGGAATAAAAGGAGAAACTGTCTAATAGGGAAGGAAGAACATCTAACTCAGATTTTCTGTGGGAAGAAGATACCAGCTAAATGAGTCTTAAAGATTAAGTACATGTTAGCCAGGCAAAAACAGAGCAAGGGGGAAAGGGCTGCCAGTCCTGTCCCAGGAAGGAGGAACAGCCTGCGTCAAAACACGGAGGCCTGACAGACCTGGTGCCATTTGGGCTCCTGAAAATAATTCAAAATCATAGAAGTGGAAAATTTAGGAGGAGAGATTTGCAGACTAAATACTCTCCAGGAAGACCCTTAAATGGCATTCGAGGAGTTTGGAATATGCCACGAAGACTCTGAGGAGCCATTAAACTATTCTTGTCTACTTTTGTCATCATACAATTCTAGAGAATTTTATTTTATTTTCCTTTTATTTTCTTTTGTAGATTCTCCTTATGGAAAGGAGGGGAGATGATTAGGGGATAACTCACTTCATCATGGATCCTCTGGGTCATTATGAACAAATCCGTCAATGCACTGTGCTTCAGATTTTCTCCCTATAAAATGAGGCAACTGTAAAAATCTGCCTTGTGGTATTAAGAGTGATCCTGGGTGATCACACAGGAAAATCTCCCAAACCGAGTGGGTGAACATTTTCCCAAACTAATGACAATTCCAATTTTGTTCACTTAAAAAACACAGATTGATTTGTAGGAATTTTTAAGGAGGCAGGGTAATTACATTTGCCCACAGATGGTAATGGAAACAAAACTATGTGATGGTAGCTTAATAAAGACGTTATTTTAATAAAGTAGTGGCCTTTACTCATATTTGAATATTAAAGAAAAACAGTATTTTTGATATGCCTGAAAAAGTCTATTCTCTCCAGCAAGTAATAATTCTTCTTTGAAATCTTACTGACATTACTTATGGAGGAAATTTCCCCACTCCTCTTTATTTAATTAACAACAGTAATTTTAGCCCACTATCACTTAGAGAACTTACTATGTGTCTCTATGCATATACAGAGTTCTAAGCAGTTTACCCATGTTATCTCATTTACTCCTCACAACTCCGTGAGACATGTAGAAATTATTATTGTTCCCATTTTACAGATGAGGAAACAAGCAAAATGGTTACAAGCTAATAAGTAACAGAGCCAAGATTCAAGTCATGCAGTCTGATTCCAAGGTCCATGCTACACTACATTCATTTCTAATTCACCCTTGAGAATTACCAAAAATTCTGTTAGTGATATAGTCTCTATAGAAGGTGCATTTAATCTGTTACCTACTACACATGTTCTGTAACTATGTCCACTTTTGATATCAGAAGAGGTCATTTTTGAAACTAAATTTTTAAAGCTGAAGGGTTTTGGAGGAAATTAGGGAAGACCATCTTAATCTGAGTAATTTAGCTTGGCCATTGGAATGACCAATTTCTATTTGACCAATAAAAGTTGTTCTCTTAAAATCCCAAAATGGTGTTTAGTTTTTACTCTGCATTTTTTAGGCATTTACCAGATATTAAAAGCAGAAGTAGAAAATTAGTTCCAGTTAATTCTTTTCTCATATCTGTCTCCTACTTTTATCACATTCTTTTTTAAAATTATTTGTTCTAAAATTAAATTCTTTATGTTCAGTATTTTTCATGTTTAGTATACAAAGTCTCCAAAAAAAAAAAAAACCTAGCATAGCAAGAAAGCTAAAATCCTTTCAATGGGTTAAAAAAAAAATTAGGATTTCAGGTAAGCAGCTTAAACAGAAACTCAATTTTGACTGTCGTGTGGAAACACAGACACCCAAACAGTGCAGTAGAGACCAGGAGTCCCCTTGACAGAAGGGCCAACCAATCGCCAGAGTGATTCAACCCAGTGGGTGGTGCCATGGTCCCTGGGCCAGCTGCTCCCAGTTTAGGATGACTGACTGCACCGTGGTTTCCGCTGTGCTTACTCACGCTACCCCTTACTCACTGCTATTTCATGTGCCTGAACAAGGGAGTGCACCTTTTTCCATTAAATCTGGTGTGTATTTTATAGGGGAGGCAGAGACGAAGAGCTGTGGATGCAGCTGGTAAAACACACAGACTATGGGAATCTCCTTTTGGATGCCTTGGTTATCCAGTAGGTTGGAAATCATTCCGGGTTCATCTGCCCTCTGTCCCCTCTGATATCTTTGATTCTTCTAATATCCATTCCCCCTTGGTCCCAAACCAAGGCTTTAAGCTTGTGTGTAGCCCCATTTGCGCAGATATCTCCACTTTAGACTGGGTGACTTGCCTCTGATTTGACATACTTTTAGGTTTTTCTTCCCCTAATAATTGTTTAATTCTATGAACCATTACCAAGGGAAAGGGGGGGGCCCTAATCCGGAATAGGGCCTCATCAGAATTTATTCCATACTTTTACGTCCTGGCTTGTCAGCAAAGGATACTGAACAAGATGGTTAACAATAGAAAGTGGATAAGTGTTATACTAAGAAACCCGGCATCCATTGTGACCACAGTCAAGTGGGAAAGAACAGTTTGAAATAAAGCAACTTCTCTGTGGTATCACTTATGGTTTGGAAGAAATAAACATAAATACCCTGGGGATACAGTCTGGAAAAGTCAGATGGAAACCCTTGTTGGGAATTAAGGTTTCTAAATTCTAAGCCTAATTCAACTGCATAGAGTGTGATACTGCAGGTGAAATGGACAGCACACACTTACGCAAAATTATTTCTTCAACTCAGCAATCTGATGTTACAATAATGCACCACAACATGGTAAAGAAAACGCTCCTCTAGCAGGGCCTGACTCTGATGCACTTTAGGAACATATTTTTTTGCTTAATTTTTCATTCCCTCTCTCCCCTCACATTTGCATTCAAAACTAACAAAAGTCTTTCTTTCAGAACATTTCTATACTCATCTCTGTGTCTGTGCCATTTCCACTATTCTAGTGCAGACTCATATCCCATAAATTAGAGCTGACACCCACCTGACTGAATTTTTCTTTGTGTGGCCTTTGTCATCTTCTTATGTACCAAACACCAGATTGATCATAGACTGGACTCAGTGTATGTGCATCTCCTTGACCCAGCTCACAAGCCCCCACTCCCAACTGTGGGTATTGACATCTGCCTTGCTTCCCAGCAGTGATGGTTCTAGGACTATAGTCACAAATCTCCACCTACACGTGGGACCGCCCTGTACCCATGCCCTTGCTGGACTGGACATGTAGAGGTGCTGGCTTCCCCAGCTGCTGTCTGGACCCCAGTGTCCCAACCCAGAAGCAAAGGGATATTAACACCTCATGGAGCAGATGTGGACCAATGTGAGTCAGGAGACAGGAAGGAGCTGGATGTTAAGTTTCTTGCACTCCTATCTTACTCCATGGGTCGTTTCAAGTTGCCCTACACTCAGCCTCTGTGAGGATGTCTGTCAAGGATGGGCAATCCACTGAGGCCAACTCACAGCCTCAGCTTTCCCATCTGTGGCCTCCTGCCTCTCTGTTCCCTCTCTTCCTTAGTCCCTTATTATTGATTTCTTGGGATTATACTCCCCAATAAATCATTAGTATGTACACTGTGCCTTAGTCTTCATCTTGGGGAAACCTGAGCTAAGATAACCATCTTATTACTTCCATAAGGTTCTTTCCAACTAAGGACCTGCAAAGCTCCCTTTGCTCAGCATGCTGGGCTGTCAAAGAACTCTGCACTTTCCCTCCACACCCGACCCGCCTTCTCTTTCACCACGTCTGACTTCCCTAGTGCCTGCCACACTCTCTGTCCACACACAGCACAGACAGACTGCACCTTCATAGCGCATGTTTCCTACTCACTGTATTTAGGTACAGTTTCGTGCATCTATGTCTTATTTTTCCAACTAAATAGTAAACACCAAAGAGACAAGAACCATGTCTTTTGTATTTTAACATCCTCCTTGGCACCTGGAACCATTAACAAGAAATTATTATATGCTTATTGACGATGAAAGTTATGTACCTGTGACTGTATTTCTTCTTGAATAAAGAAGAAAAATCCTGGAGTATATGATCATCCTTGTAATTAACCAAACACTAAGAAATAGCCATCGTCAGCAATGGCTCTTTCTATTTCTTTTCTTCTAATGAAAAGAAACAGTGTTCTTAAGGAAAAGAGGCAAAATATAGGTTAGAATAACATAAAAAAGACCAACTCCTGGATACTTTTCCTCAGGGATCTATTTCAAGTCAATAAGAATGATTATGAAGTCAACGGACAGCCCTATTAGATTTATCATCTTTTAGTCCAGTCATAATGTAACACCTCATTTCATGATATTTCATAATTTGAAAAATACTTTTTCATTTTTCTAATCAGATCTTTACAGACTTGTGAGGTAGGGAAGGCTCACCATCCCATTTGATTAGAGTATAAGAAAAGGGACTGAGATTTGTGACCAGCCTAAGGTCAAAGACTAATAAGGCTCCATTGGAATGAGGACCCAGATCTTCTGACTGCTAGTCCAGAACTCTATTGGAATTTTTCACAGGAAAGATTTGACTGTGCAAGATACTGCTCACCAATGGAGAAGCCTGAGGCCTTTTTAGTTCTACGAAAAAATTCAACACATGAACACACTGAGGAATAGCAATGTGACCCCCTCCCACCAGCCAGGATGGGTCTAGTTTCTAAGTGTTGCTTACTGGATTATTACCCTCACACCAAGGGAAGAGAATTTAACATAACCCAGAAGAGAAAATTAAAAATATAAGAGAATCGCAGAGGCACTGAATTCACTGAATTAAATCTTCATTCAGTTATTTATAATTCCACAGCTTGCAAGGGAGTGCAGAGTTTAGGCTTTATACCAGATGGTAACAACACTGATTCCATTTTGAGCCATTTTCGATTATCCTATTGACGCACTGGAGAGTGTCGGAAGACAGAGGACCAGTGTGACTTTTCTCTCAAGAATAAATATAACACACTCAGCTATAATCTGTGTGTATAAGTAATTAATCAGATAGAAAATG
>NW_003852560.1:267569-269724 GCF_000181295.1 Otolemur garnettii | reverse complement strand
AAAAAAAAAAAAAATGTGGTATAAAATATCTCAGGACCAGGAAAGGAGAACAGGGGAAAAAGAAATTTATATGATTGTGTTAAGGACAAACGTAACTGCTACATGGCCTGGACAGTGTAATCCTGGAACAAAAGGCTTAAAGTTTAACACCCAAATACATGTGGTAGTGGGGTGAGAATATAAAGGAAAACATCAGTGACCAGTGTGGGATAATTTAGACAGGCAGGAAAATTTTATTTCCTTGACAATCTTAAAACATCCTCAGCTGAGAATGTCAATGATGAAGAACTAACAAACAAAAACTGAAGATGGGGGAGGAAAGTTTTACAAATATGAGGTATTTTGTCCAAGGCCAAAATCAGGCGGTATGGGAGCAGGGCTAATCCCCAGACCCATTCATGTTGCACTATTTCGAGTTTCTCTCCCACATTGTCAAACTGGGGTAACATGGATTTAACACTCCTCCTAATGTTCATGTAACCCCCTAGATCAGAGCAGCAGTTCTCCTTCTCTTAATGGGAATGCTGTTTCCACATGCCAGCTATAGCCATAGCGATTCCCATAGGAATCTCCTAGGGATATTGTTTAAAACCACAATTCCAAGACTGCCCTTGAAGGCACTTGATCCAGTAGGTCTGGGATGGAACCTGAGAGTGTTCAGTTAAAAGACCCCACTGATGACTGGCTTTCAGACCCCACTGATGACTGGCTTTCCGAACAGTTGGTCTGGATTAGACTCCCTTTAATACAAACAATCTCTATAGCTATTTGCTCATTTCCCAAGTTTTCCTCCACAAAGGAACACCACCACTACAGGAACACAAGCAATCACTACAGATGTCTTTGAATTCTGTAGTCTCAATCCTCCACCGGAGAGGCAGAGTGGAGGGCTGTCCCCAGGCGGCTCACTGGTGTTCCATCCTGACCCCTTGCCAGAGAAACAGCACCCTGGCTCTGTGTCACTCAGTCCAGGCAGTGGCACAGGATTGGAACGCACAGTTAAGGGCCTTGGCCTCCTGTGGAATGATTCTCTTTAGTGAGAAGGCTTTCACTAGTTAAAAGTTTTCTTCTTTTCTCATTGTTCTCATTGTATCATACTTTGCTTGTTCATCCTTGGATTTAGTTATTCTTACTTTTTGCCTTTCTTCCTAACAATTATTCTGCATCTTTAAGAAATACAGAAAAAAGAGATAAGCCTCAAGCCTCCAGTGGAGAGACCAGCTTCTATCTATATATATTTCAGATATAACAGAGAATCACCCCAGGCAGGGAAACAGCACATACCCTGTAAGTCAGTGCCACTGTGCCTCTTGTGGGTAAAATCTTCTGTTCTTTAGAGATGTTTCTGTATCAACACTCTCTCATCCCGTGGCCTCTGAGAATATTCAGGAAAACGTCCTGGTTGCCTTATTCCAGGCTCCGAGATCTGCTTGCCTTTGTCCTCTGCTGCTCAGAGGCTATATGTGACGTTTGGAAATTGCCCCTACGTAAGAACTGAACAGAACCATCCATTTAACATTTTGCAAAACTATACTGTGCAGAGGACACTGAAGGCCTTGTTGTGCAGGGGGCTCCAACTCTTGAGGGTCAGTAAAGACCCCAGGGACATGGCCGAGCCAACCCTGGGAAAGGGACACCTTTCCTAGCTTGTCTAGGCAGTTTTGATTTTTATAACATTTTACTTTTAGCTTTTATTCCTCTCTACTTACTACCTTGTCTTTTGTGATCTTGCAGCTTCTATAGTCCAATAAGCTATGACAATGGTATATTTTACAGAGTCAGGCACAGCATATCAGAAAAGTGGCTAAAAATAATGTCAATTGAAAAGGGATTCTTATAAATCTAACTGAATGGCCTGGTACATGTGAGGTTCGCCCTGGCCTAGCTGGTTACCCACGTCTCCAGAACCCATCAGGAAAGGAGAAGACTGGGGAGACATCAGTTCCAGCATGAAAAAGGAGGCAGGTGGTGAAGACTGATTATTACTGCCCAGAGAATATTCTCATGTTACAGAGACAAGATGGATACACAAGAAACTTAAAGCATATTCTAGGTAAATAAGACAAAACTGTTGCAGGACAAACCACAGCTTGAAAGCAGTCACCAGGCCAGGTGTGTTTACACCTTCTATAAATATGTGTGTGTGTGTGTGTAA
>NW_003852560.1:246746-267379 GCF_000181295.1 Otolemur garnettii | reverse complement strand
GATTCTGGAGACTGGGTAACCAGCTAGGCCAGGCAAATCTCACAGGTCCAAAGCCATTCAGTTAGAGTTCTAAGAATTCCCTTTCAAATGACATCATCTTCCATCTCAGTGCAGACCAGCTACATTGGCCCTAGAGAAACTCTGTCCATTGGATAGGAAGAGATGTGTACAGGATGTTTTGAAGCACTGCTTATGAATTATGGTGCAAAAATGTAACTATTAGGAAGTAGTGTATGTCCATGAAAGGGGGAAATGGGTCAATATATTGTGGGCAATAGGATCAAAGCATTGTTTAGAATCACGTCAAATTCATGTCAGTGACCTCTGGGGGAGAAGGTAGAATAGGCTAGAGGAAATATTTGGGGAAGGGGATTTTATCTGTAATATGTTAATTCTTTAAAGAGACAAATAAATACTAATATTTGTTCAGTTTAGGTGTAGTAGATACATGGACACTTACTGTATTATCCCTTATACTTTCCTGTATTTAAAAACTGTTATTTTATAAAATGAAACACATGAAGGATATGGAAGTAGCAAGTGTGGACAATCAGAAGACTGGCCCTTTAGAGAAAGAAGTAAAAGAGGCAGTCGCAAGTCGAAGGACTGTGGGGACAGTGGCTCGGCTGTCAACTGAGGGAGAGACCCAGGCAAGATGGAGATGACATCGAGTGAGACAAGCGAGGAGAGCCCCAGAAGTCTGAATTGCCTGAACGTCTGTGTGATGGTGTCAGCTCAGTTTTGCAACCTCACTGTGGGTGAGTGTTGACAGACCAAAGGGTTTTCTAGAACAGGGGGGTGATGCTTTGGAAGCAGCAGTGATACTCAGCCTGTTGCCTACTCTGTTCTTGGGGTTTTTGAGATGGCGGCAATGACAGCTGAGAGAGGTCAGAAATCAGGATCCCTGGGGGCAGCCAGGGTTGAGTTAAACTAAGGAGGCAGAATATTCAGAGATGTTGAACACATAGGGGAGTTTACAGCTCACAAGGGAGGTTCCAGAGGGCATAAGGAGGGCGGGGGGAGCTTAAAACTGGACCAGATCAAGAAATACGCTGGGTCCTAAAGAGATGTGAGTCCAGTCGCGGCCAACTAGAGCAGCTTTACTTCTGGAACAACTAACACTAGCAGGGATATGAGGCGGGATGGGACTAATTCTGAGCACCTTTTGGGGGAGAGGCAGGGTAAAGACTGTTTCCAGAGTCACATCCTGAATGATAGTAATACGTTGATTTCTGGAACATGTGCTCTCTCAAATTTCAGTGTGGACTTTCGTATTTTTTTTGATTTTTCAGTCTTCTAACACTGCTGTGAGGAGGGACAGTGTGACACAGCCATCAAGCGCAATGGCTTCAGGTTAAGATAAAGAGTTAATGTGCACAAAGCTTTTACCAAGGACCTGCATATGGTACACTTTAAGTGTTAGCTACAGCTAACCATAACCAATGCAGCTATATGGTTACGGACATACATGACTGTTTCCTTAGGATAAATTATTGGCAATACAACTGTTGGGTGAGAAGATGTACAAAATTTTAATGTTTTCTACATAACCTGCCAAAATACCCACCAGAAAAAAATTAAATCCCTGCTACCATATCATCAGATACTTGTCTGATTCCCTTGATTATGCCACAAAGTATGACCACCACCATCTACCCAGCAGTTGATTACAAGTGCCCGCTGTAAACCCACTGCCCAGAATACAGGAATAGCTGGTGACTTGCATCTTAAGCAAGTTCGCATTCAGTTCATATGTACTCTTCACTAAAAACACTGGTCTAGAATTTCACCAATTGATAAATCAATTCCAACCCTTTGGCAGTATCAACACTTTGCACCATGCTGTAGTTGAAATTCCTCTTGGCTTCTGTAATACTTCTCTCTCTTGAATTGCCTGCTATTTCCATGCCATATTTTTTTTTCCTTTAAGGAAAATGCAAGTGGGTCATCTTAAGGAACTGGGAAATCCAAAGAGGCACTGGCCTCAGGCCCAGGGCCCAGGAGAATTGTAATGTAAGCCCCGTAATCCAGGGGCTTTGTTTCCTTCCTCCCGGCAGCCCCTTGGTTTCTCTCCATTGTGTTTCAGACAGACTCTTTGGTAATCAAGGTCCTAGCAGGCTCTAACTCAAATCCTTGAGTCAAAAATTCAGGAGAAAGAACAAGGATATACCCAGGAAACTTAGAAAAGGAGTATTTTATCCTAGGGCTGATCCAGGGGTGGCGTTACTATGTCCAGTCAGGCAGGGCACCATGTTTCCGTCCCTACCACGTCCTTATCTACCAGCTCTTTTCCCATTTCCTTCTGATTTGCTTCCTCCACTCAAATCCAGTCACTGAGTCAGGCTGGCTGAATTTCCTCAGTGGTTTTCAGATGTTTCCTTTGCTCTTTTCCCTCCTATTGCCCTAATCAGACCCTCACCAACCATCTCTGCCAAACTATCTTCACAGGCTTCTGTCAGGTCTCCCTTCTCCATTCTCGCCTCCCTTGAGTTCATCCCACATCCACCAGGCATGTATTATATATGCACACACATATGTGCGATGTTTTCTTGTATAACTTTTAAAGGCTTTTCCATTAGGATAAAGTCAAAACTCCTTGGCATAGTACACAAAGTCCTCCTGAGACCTTTCATAACCATCTTCTGATCACCTTGTATGACCAAAACCAAATGCATTCACTTTTCCTCAAAATCTGTTTCCAGTCTCAGATAAATACATTACATCCATTCAGAAACTGAAGCTGAAGTTTTTAGTCATCTTTAATTCCTTCTCCTCTCTACCTTGTGACATATTCTCCAGGTCCAGTATGTCTCTCTCCAAACTGTTCTCTGCCTCTCTGACTCCCACCGCCCTGCCCCATCCCAGCCTTATCCTCCTCACTAGTTACCTGCACCCAATCTCTGCACCTTCTTCCCAGCCTCCTCCACAATGCTGCCAAACATTAAGTCTTATCTAGAAAAACCTTCATTATCCACAGAATAAAACCCCAAACTTGAGTTAGCAAGCTATTCGGGGCCACTGACACTTGGAATTCTATCCACCTGACGCCCCTCCATGCTCAGGTCACATGGACTGTAACCTCCATGCTTTTCTACTATTATATAGGATGTCATTCCTCCTGTCAGCCTCTGGAAATCCTTCTCAACCTTCAAGGCCCAGCACAAACACCTTTTCCTTGGTGAAGCACTCCCAGACTTCCCTGATCAGATTTAAAATCTCCATGCATCCATTAAAGTTTGTGTATACCTACATCACAGAAATGATCACAGCCTGATGAATGCAGCACCTAACTGTGCATCACGTCGGCCCCCAGTAAGTGCAGAGTTCTACTACTTACCAATTCTGTGACTTTGAGAAAGATACTAAGCCTTATTTCTTATCTATACATGGAGATGTTAATACTTACCTCGCAGGGTTGTTTAAAACTTGAGATAAAATATACGAAGAAATCACAACAGTTCCTGGCTCTGAAGTAGTTTCCTGTATTCCTGGACTTCATCTGACACCTCGCTGAAGACACCACATCACATTTCCATCAGAGCACCCGGGTGATGGAAGCAAACTGCCTGGGTTTACCACTTACCAACAGCAGTGATCTTGGTCAAGTTCTTTGCTTTGTGGTGTCTGCTTCCCCATCTGGGCAATGGGGATCATTAAAGTACCTACCCAATTGAGTTCTTACAGGGATCAAATAAAACATAGTAAGCACACACAGCAGTACTTAGCACCCTAAGTGCTTAGTGTTAGGGGCAATGATCATCTCTATTCCCAGAGTCTAGCAAAGAGCCTGGGACACACTTCATGCTGAGTGAATGAACTGTACTGAATCCTACACTCCACTTTGTAGCACCATCTAGTGACAGTTTTTAATCTGCATTAAACATATTGACTCATTCCATTACCATTAGGTTAACTATTTTCTACAGTTAAATTCCAGCTATAAAATGCCATCTCCCTGCTTGGCAAATCTCCAGTGAGTGTAAATGTGAGTACAATTCAATTATGAATAGCTTCAGTTCACGTGGTTTCTCTGGAGCTCATCGGATATTGCCATATGCCTGTAATTTGATTAATTTGCCAATAGTCTGTCAAGTGAACAGCGTGCCCCTTCAAGAAAAAGCATGTTGAAATATTTGTACATGGATTTTGAGGCAGTTCTTTACAGAATATAGAAAGACATCCTCTCATTTCTGTAACTGCTCTACAGAGGAATCATATTGCTATTTTTTCATATTGATATTTTTTGATGAAACGAATGCATTTAAAAACCCCAAAATACACAAAAATTCTCTATCTATACCTGACAACTGAGGTAGAATGAGAAGTATTCCCTAATTCTGACTTCTTGTTTAGAGTTTAACCTCCAGAAGGAAGCCACTGTGGACTGGTGAGGGGAGGGAGGGGGGGGAGGGATGTTAAGGGGAGCAGTAGAGACAGCAGTTCAACAACCTCCCTGCTGAGGACTCATTCAGAGTCAGAAGTAACATAGAAAAAGGAAAACTCATTCCTGGCAAATATTCAATACCTTTACTAACTCTAATGTAGTTTCTCAACCTTGACACTACTGACATTTGGGGCTGGGCAATTCTCTGCTGTGAGGGGAGCTGTCCAGTGCACTGTGGGATGCTGAGCCCACCCCTGCCCTCCACTCACTAGGTGCCAGTAGTACCACTTTCCAGTTGTGACAACCAAAACGTCTCCAGGCATTGCTACATGTCTCCCCAAGGGCAAAACTGCCTGGTTTAAGAACCACTGCTCTAAAGGGAAGAGTATCAGTAAAACTATTAGATGGAACATCTGATACATAGTAGCTTAATTAAAATGCACTTTTTTAACTGGGTTTATCGATTCACATAGGCTTATCCTAAAACTACTTCTCTGTACTAACAAGTCAGTACCATGACTGTGATGCATCTCCCCAGAGATGGGCCCCAGGGGTCCTCCCTACTGATGTTGGAATCTTAGAAGGGGGTGAAGAAGATAACAGGATGGTATGGACATGGCAGAAAAGAGCCACTGGAAACTACTAGTTGGTTTTTCAATGAGCAAATCCTTTTTTGCATGCCTGTGATATGCAAGAAACTGTAGGGAATGTACAAGTACAGTCCACAGTCTTTGTTTTAAAGGATGTTACAGTCTCATGACAAATTATTTCTAGTGTAGTTTTCATCTTTTGTTTTCTAATAAGCATCCACCTGTTATTTATATTTCCACAGCATTATAAATAATGCTATGCAGTCATAAAATGGAACCAGAAGACATACAGCTCATTTTTCTATAATACTTCACTTGCATCATTTTTGGAAGTTACAGCTGTATTATTAGTTGCCTAACGACAAGATTCCTGGCTTCCTCAGCCAGTACACTCTCCTAGATTTCTTCCTTATAATGGGTGATAAGAATACTGAAATTGTTACAAAAACTTTATAAACTTATAAAATATAATAAAATGAACATGTAATGGTGAAAAAATACTTCCCCATAATGGATTAGTAATATTTCTGTTCTTATTTTTTAGTATAAGAGATGAATGAGTAAAATCCTCAAATAAAATGAAAGACTTTCATTACATGGCATGTAATGAAAAGAACTGGCATAGAACCCACTGCACTGTCATCCCCAAGGATTTTTACTTCTTTAAAACTATAAAATGCTCAAGAGATAAAACTCCTCCTGACTCAACTATTAATGAGATATTCCTCTTCCTGCTACACTTTGTCAACCCTCCAAATGCACCTCTAAATATTTTCCTCTTATGTATATGCCTTTATTAATATTAAATAGTTGTTTGCAGTAAACATATATTTAGCAACAAGTTAAGTGCCAAAATAAGAGGACAACAGCAGAAACTAGTAAAGATATTACAAAGACATAAAAGCTCCTATCATAAATATCAGCATAGTTTGTTTTGATTTTAGGAGTGAGCTTAAAATAATCAACTCGCCTCTCCTTTTTCAAACCTACATTAATTATGCACATGTTAATTTACAGGATTTTGTTATTTGCTGAAAAGTAAATGTACTCTAAAATTCTAGAAGCCACCATTTTTAAAGAGTGATTTATGTGTTAAACACATTTATAGGCAGTAAATCACTTTCTTGAGATGGAGGCAAACAGTAGGATCTCAATTTTTTTTTTGAGACAGTCTCACTTTGTCACCCTCAGTAGAGTGCCGTGGCGTCACAGCTCACAGTAACCTCCAACTCTTGGGCTTAAGTGATCCTCTTACCTCAGCCTCCAGAGTATATGGGACTACAGGTGCCCACTACAACACCCGGCTATTTTTTGTTGCAGTTTGGCTGAGGCTGGGTTCGAACCCATCACTCTCAGTATATGGGGCCAGTGCCTTACCCACTGAGCCAAAGGTGCCGCCTTCAATTCTTATTAAAGGATCCAAATACTTACTAGAAGTGAGTCCAAACAGGTCACTTAATTCCTTCAGGTCTTATCTATAAAATGGGTATAAATTCCAGCCCTTCCTTACCTTACACACTTATCCTGAGGTTCACGTAAGAAAATGTAGCTGTCAGGAGAAAAGCACTCCTACAAATGCTGCAGAACTGCTGCCCGAATATTCAAGTTATAATATTCTTTCAATTGAACCACTCGGCTTCTGTACTGCTGTTCATGACTTACAGAAAGCTGTAAGTACTGCATCCCCTGCTGTTGAAATGTGAGTACATTAAAAAAAAAAAAAAATACTATACTGGACATACATCTTTATAATGAAGGTTAAAATACTAAACTAAAAATTTGAAAATCTTCAAAGAAGTAGCTACGTTGTGCCACATCGAAGTGACTTCTACTGATCCTCCAAAATGAAGGAAAATAAAATTAGTCCTTATCAGAATTTCTTGGTCTTGAAATTTTACCTTCTGCTTCTCTCGTTTTGATCTCTACACACTTCCTAGTCCTTAAACCCTCGGTACCTTGGGCTTCTGGACCTACTCTCTTGGACCTCCTCTCGGATCCTGCCCTAGGCAAGAGAGAAAGCTGATTAATGAGAAAAATGTAAGGGAATGTGAAACAGATGTCAGAAAGGGTTACATTACCCAGCTTTTAACCTTTAAGCCACTGGCTTTCAAGTCTGTAATGAAGTTTTGGCACCCTTTAAAGGAATGTCATGCAGCACAAGGCAGAGATTCCCCTTCTGTTCTTTTTCTTTGGTGGGGAGAGGGGTAGTGGTAGTTAGATGTGGGGAGTGTGATGGGTAGGAAATGTCTTAAGTGTTCATTAAGGTAAAAAGGTTTCTTACCTTAAGGTAAATGTTCCGACAGAGTATTTGTCAGGTAGAGAACATATCCCATCCATTTTTGTATTTCTAATCCCCAGAATAATGCCAATTCATAACCTGCAGGAGGTGTTTAACAGATGCTTGCTGAATTACATCACTTTGATGTGGAATTCTCAGACTGCAAGGGTCCGCCCACAACCTGAGCTCCGTGAGACCTTAGTACAGTCTCTCTGCAAACCATCTCTGGCCAGGGGTTAGTCACATGTTCCACCTCTCTGGCCTTTGAGGGTCTCAAATGGCACGTGTTTTCTTGGATTTAGGGCCACACTTTGATTAGCGTGTGGTACTTCACGTTGTTGTCCTGGAATACATTGCTACTATTTCCATTATTATTCCTTACTGCTGGGCAACTGAGAAAAGTTACAAAAGATACAACAGTCCATCTTAACCAAGAATTCCTTCCCACCAAGATTTGTAAAACTTTCTGCCACATAGTTTTAGAGATCTTTTTTGACTTTAACATCTAGAAATGCAGAATTTTAGTTTCAAAAAGGATTTTAGAAGTTTCTAAGAAGTCAGTAATTTTATCAATTCAATAAACCGCTTTACAGTTAATCTTTTATTTTTTATTGCACATATCAATATTTCACAGAAAAACCCCTAATGTTAAACTGTAATTACTTACATATATATCATCTGATTTTTCAATGTAGAGCTAAGTTTTTACACAAATATAATCAGTAAACATAATTTATGTTCTAATTAACATCTTTTAGTTACTTAACCATTTTTTACAATTTAACATATATATCAATATTATTTAATGGCTATATCACAGTCTACAATAGCAATACACCAAAATTCACTTATCCATTCCCCAATTATTTGGCTTTTTTTTTTTTAAGCTCACATGAATGGAATTGCTAGAAACATCTGTGCACAAAATCAGTTTTAAATGTCCTCCTAAACATATGCTTCTTAAAGCGAGTTAGTATGTCAAAAGATTAGGTTTTTATAATAATCTAAATAGTTTTTAAAAGAGCACTAATGTAGGGGTGGCGCCTGTGGCTCAAAGGAGTAGGGCATCGGCCCCATATGCCAGAGGTGGCTGGTTCAAACCCAGCCCCGGCCAAAAACTGCAAAAAAAAAAAAACCACACTAATGTATAATGCTATGAGGATGAGGACACAGACAATTTTAAAAACTTTGTTAATAGCAAGAAGTCCAAATGCTTCAATTTACATTTTTAAAATTAGGAAATTTGAATGTGATTCTAAGAATTGATTTCTATTTGTATGGTTTCATTTATACATGATCCTTTCATGATAAATTTGTCTAGGAAAAAGTAGACAGAAGTATGCACATGCATCTTCTTTTTAAAAAGTATTAAGCACTTTATTCACATGTAATACAAATATAGCTTTTTAAAAATTCCATCTTGTCTTTTTCCTATTTAGTACACATTTCCTTTTTCTTAGATCTACCTTGCCAAATGCCATGAAGTTCCTACCACTACTGGCATCATTATTTTTAATTTAACATTTTAATTCCTCTGGAATAAACTGCGCTCTCACAGTAAAGAGGTTTTCAGAGGACTCCCCATTTACTACTTTTTACTTCTTTTCCTTTTGAACAGGGTATCTAGAGGAAGTTTATTTTTAAAATCCTTCTTCTATTCAGGTCTCTTTCTTAGTTTATCCCAATACAGCTGTGTAACTTTGTAATACCGCAATACTTTATAAAGCAGTTTGCCAGTGTCAGGATCTAGAAAAGAGATTTTTTTTTTTCAACTGTATAACCTACAACTTCTTGAATTAGTCTTTTATTGTTAGCATTTATACAACACTATAGGGTAAAGCCATAAATCCATGTTAACAGAAAATAATGTTTGTGCTGTTCTATCTTCCTCATTCTGTGAATGTGCGTTTTTTAGCAATGACAAGTTTCTTTAACATATGTAAATTAAAATGCTGCTAACATTGTTTAGTTGCACTTGAGAAATGTTCCCTATGTTTTGCCCATACAATGTTAGTTCTTTAAGTAACTACTTATCCAACTATGAAACGTCTATGAAATCATTACCAGAGATAATTAAAATCAAAAATGAATGATGAATTTTTAAAAAGTTATCTTGGATTTTTACTTTCATTTTCTTGATGTTTGTTTAATGGTTATTCTGTTGAATGCCAGCCTTATAATCTTGAATGACAGTAGATAATCATTTTCATTTGTTACTGTATTGTTTGCCAATATTTTATTTTGCATTTTGCTTTGTTGAGGACACCTTTTAAAAAATGTTTTGATTTTTAGTACTGAGGCCATAGTTGCCTCAAAATGCAATTAGAAGCATATTACATTTCATGATACATAAATACTACTTAGTCTTTAAACACTTGAAATAGTGCACCAAGAAGTCTATTAGGGTCAAATTCCAACTTGTAAAAAAAAAATTATACAAGATTGCCCTAGCCCCTAAAGTTTTTCACTGGTTATAACTTTCACTGCTTTTCACTGGTTATAACTTCTCATTTCCCACTTATTTCATATTTAAGAATGTAATATTTTCATTCTACTAGCTTTTAATCCAGGCTTATTTTGGACTAGTCTCAAACTTTTTTTTTCAATACTTTTTTTCTTTTTCCATTATATTCAGCAAAACCACTTTTGTTTCTTTCTTTAATCACTTACGAATCACTGGTGATAAGGGAAAACGTCAGTAGATCTGGATTATCTTCCCCTGTGTTTTATTTTTCTTAAGTTTTTTTAAGACCCATTTTACAGGTCTACTTTAGGATCCTCCCACTTTACTATATTTTTTAAAAAGTCAGTATTAATACCAATACATAACTTTACTACTTTAAGCTGTCGATTACTTAAAGCTGTCTTGCCTTGTTCTCCTCATTTTCAGAAGAGCAACGAGTATACTGAGAACACAGTTTGGCATCAAAAAATTGTATTTTTTAATAACTCAATCTTCAAATCAAAAGACATTATTGAAAAGCATTACTTTGTTAAATTGTGCTTCAATGTGATCCATGCTCTAAAATAATTTATTTTGATTAATTTTAATCTTCACATTTCTCCAATTCAATACCAATACCAGTGTCTGCTTTTCTTCCCCAGCAATGCCAGACTGATTTCTATGGGCACCTTTCCCTTCTCCCAGTCCCTACTCTACTCTTCACAGTGAACCTCAGGTGAAAAATCAAGAGTTCTAGAATCACAGAAGCCTAGGTTCCAACATTGGCTCTCTCAACACACCAGACTCTGAGCAAATCATTAACACTTCTCTATTCCCTCTTTGAGGTGCACGCTAAACTATCTGCCTCAGAAGACCACTGAGAAATTGCACGATATGAAGGGCACATTATAAATGCCATGCTCCAGGGCAAATGCTGTCATAAAGGGCTTCATCACTTTCTGAAAATAGAAACAAGGCCAAAGGAAGTTCACCACTTCTCATAGCTCCCCAGATTTTCACCATTAAAGTACAACCAGTTTCACAACTTCTGGTGGTTCTGGGAGAAAGGTTTCTATCCTCTAAATATCAACCAAGAGGCAGAAGTGATAAGGTTGTTACCTGTATTTCTGCGGTGGGACACAACCAAAGGGTCATGTAAATTCTCTTTTGATTCATGTTTATCAGTTGTAGTTTAATGTCACTAACTAAAGTAGGAGAGCCAAACAAGTATGTTTCACCCTGAGAGACCCGGGTGCCCGGGTAATCTATTTACAGAGGGTTTTCAAACCCTCTGTAATCTGAGATTTAAAAAACCTCACTCAGTTTCTCCTTAGGAAGACAGTCATTCTGAAGTATCTTTCCCTGGGACACTTTATTTTTCCTTTGGCCTGAGTTACTCCTAGAAGTTCTTTCCTTTTAGGAGCCAGAGCAGGGCTCTGCAGAGATTTTCTGAAGTATTAATACAGATCTAATCTTATCCCTTGGATTTTCTTTGGGGAACAAAAATATGGACTACTTCATGAATTTGCGTGTCATCCTTGCGCAAGGGCCATACTAATCTTCTCTGTATCATTCCAATTTTAGTACACGTGCTGTCAAAGCAAGCACCCCTAAGTGAGATTTTTAATGACTAACTGAACTCCAACTCTTTTTGTAAAGTGCAAGACTGTGGTGGCGTCACTGCCTCTTCAGTTATAGGGGTCAAGTAGGTAAATTAAACTGCAAAATGTGTTAGAAACATCAGACTTTCACAAAGAATAAGGGATCATGCAAAGTTAACCTCTTAACAAGCTTTTAATCTATAAATGTACAGTACCATATTGGCACTTGGACTATTTGCTATTCCTACCACCACGTCTACATGTTAATATTTTATATAAAAGATCAAGAGTTTATGTGTGTTTCACTCCTCAGAGGTGGTAGCAACTATAATAGAGGCAAAAGTAATTAATATTCCTTAGATATTATTAATTGCTCTGGAGACAACAAAATCAGAAGATCATTAGCAGATACAATATTATCTTTCTTTAAGCAAAGGTGCTAATATAGAACTCTCACACATATATGATGTCTAATACTAAAATAAAGCTAATTCCGTTTTAAGATTCTGGATCATGGAGCCCATTTTGAAACAAAGTGTCCAATAACCAACACATCAGTCACTGATAGGTTAGCAAAGACATCTAACACTGGATGTCTCAAAAGAGAGCTAAAGACAGCATCTGCACAGAATTCATCGTACAACCACTTCTATTTGCTTATGTGGGAAATTGTCCTTTAAATGAGAAAATCCAGATGCCAGGATGAAGGCCCAAAGTAGCAAGTGGTTCCAGTTTGTTCTTTTCTAATTTTGAAGGTGCTTCTCTGAGCTTTCCAGGTTTTCGCTTTCCTCAGAGGATTCTGCTTTGGCCTTTACTACATTACTGGTCCCAGGAGTATCTGACTGCTTATCATCACCATCGAAGATAATGTCCTCTGGGTTTGGAGGTGGGGGGCAGAATTCCTCACTTGGAAAGAGCTCGTGGAAAAGTGTTTCAGCTTGCTTAACTGCATGCTCATTTCCCAGTCCACCATCAGGCCCAGAGCAGACATAAACATTGGAAGGTAACCCATTATATGAGCTTCTGCTGATTCCTGAGGAATCTCTCATATTGAAATAAAGAGCCCATAAAACCCTCGGCTTTGTAAGTTCTTCCTTGTCTATTTCTGTTTCAGCATATGGGGTGAATAATGTCTTCACCACCGATTCTAAGTCTTCTCTTGCTGTTTTAGAAGATGAACATGTCAGATGTACCAGATAGGTGTCTTTCATGCACGTCATGGTTGAAGAACATAATTCTGCGACCCGAACAGCACAGTTTCCTGGTTCTGCTGGAGGCACTATCAAAATGGAAATCTGCTGATCCGAATCTGCCTTTAGCACAGACTGATCTGTAATGAGCACTGCCCTAGAGATCTGCTTATACTGCACATCAGAGCACGTGTCCTCAGAAAGGTAGCTATCCTCTACAATAAAATATTTGGCATTTATTCTTTGACCAAAGTGATCTATAATTGCTTTGCATCTTCCTGATTCTTTGTCAACTACAAAGCACTGTACTTTATGGCGAAGACAATAAATTCCACCAAAAACTGCACACATCCTGCAGAAACACTGGGGAATTTCTCCTTGACCATACAAGGGAAATAAAAAGGGAGTGTTACCAAATCGTCCAAGACACTGAAGGAAGTTTTTAGTTGCTTTAAGGCCATCTATTGTAGTGCAAGATGATTCTGATGTCATTGCAATTGAGTGCAATATAAAATGTTGGAGGTTGGGAGTTAATTTTTTAGTCTTTAAGTACTCTGAAAACAGACATTGCTCAAAAGCTTGGTACTCATCAGGATGGTGTTCATAGTCTAAACAAAATGTGAGAAATTTCATTAGCATCCTCTTTTCAACCATGGTGAGTTCTTTGCTATTAAAGACATCTGCTCGGGAACAAGGCACCTGTTCTACCTTTCCTTCTCGAAATGCAAGAATCCTAGTGACATTTTTAAATTCTGCATAACGACTAACATTTGACTTGATCAAAAGATCAATTAGCAATCCTTGAGAATACAGCAGCTTTGATACCAAATCAATATTAAACCTCCTGCCTTCTTTAACTATTTGAGAGTAAGTAATTCTATTTCTCTTTGGCTGATCAGTACTGTCTTCTACCGTAGGTTTGTTTTCCTCTTTATCCCCACCTGAAACAGTAGGTACACAAGTTTCAGCTCCACTGGACTTTTCTTCCTCTAGGGATTCCTCTTCACCAGTTACTTCTAGTGGAACTTCTGTATCACTTTTCTGAGGGTGTTCGGCAGACACTTCATGGCCAGTAATATATGGTGAGTGTTTTTCATCAGGCAAGCATGCAGAATCCAGAAATTCAGGACAGGTATTAGATGCCACTGAGGAAGGATTTTTCTGCAGAGCACCGATCTCTTCAACATTCTCCTCCATATTTTGACTGGCATAACAGAAAACTTCCACGTGTTGAATGGTTGCATCCTTCTTGCGAAGAGTGATGGCTTCTTCTGTTTCCTGGATGAGCTCTTGCCATGCAGCAGTACTTTCCTCTGCAACATCATTGTTTTGCTGATACTCCTTCAACCAGGATAGTAATCCTGAAAAGCTGAAACTAGCCCAGTTTCCTCCATAGTAACTTCTTGAATCAATATGCAGGACCCTCTGACCACTTCTTGAACACGCAGCTGCAAGGATAGATTCAGGCAAACCTGTCCCTATTATAACCACATCGAAGTCTGTGGGTAGACTGTCCGCCATCCTAGAAGTGTCTGGTGACAACTGCTGAGAAAGGAAATGTGTGTGACTCTAAGCTGAAGACCCAGCTGAGGTATGATTACAGTGTCATAAAATTTCTCCTTGTGATGTTCCAGTTCATCCCAGAAGCACTGATGTTGCAGGTCCTAGCTGCTTAACTGTTACCCTTTTTAAAGTTTTTTCTTATAAGTCAGTGGCATAAAAACATGAGAAAGTACATCTAATCACATCTGAGAATACTAAAATGGATGAGCGGTTTCATTTCTGCATTTCATCTTAGCAGTAATATCAAAATGCATCATGCATGCATTTGTGACTGGAACTCTTCTCTGAAAGAAGAAAATTCAAGAAAGAATACAACTGTAAATAATATAAAAGTAATTTCATGCAACAGCAATTACAATCCATTGGAGCCCAATTTGTTATTTGGATATAAACCTCTACTAAAGCAAATCATTAAATGCTTTCTCACATATTTTCTAATTTCTTGAAAATGAACAGAGATATAACTCCTGCAAAATCAGGCAACATAGTAATAAAGAATTAACATAACAATGTCTCACAAAAATAAAGAATTAACATAATACAATTCTCTAATTTTTGATTTTAAGAAAACATTTGAACAAAACTATACATAACTATGAGCTTAAACTAAAAGAAAGTTGTTATTCCATTATGTTTATAGAAATAGACTATTAGTATGTGCATACTGCCAAGATTAGAAATATTGCTGTGGCCAAGACAGTCTGTGGCTGATTCCACAATAGCCAAATAGAAGACCTTTCCAAGCCCCAACCACCCTTAGGATCTCATGGTGGCAACATTGAGACTATTTCTGCTGAGTTAACCAGATTATTATGAAAGTATTAATTCAGCAAAACAACTGGCATTTAAGAATACTTAGGTACATAAAAGAATAGGCCTAATAAGGAGAAAAATCTATAACAAATGTTATATAAATGTCCATATAACGTACTTTATCATATGTACAGTGTTTTATAAAAGTTAAAAAGGAAAATTCCTGGTTTCATGTCAAGATATTTTAACACAAAAACATCTACTTCTAACATTCGAATAGGGTGATGTTTGCATTTTGTCAGACTGTATCTGCAACCTTTATATCCTAAGAAAAAGGTCTAAATATCCTCTGCCAAGACCCATATGTTGTTTGCTATTCTTATTTTTGAAGGGGTAGTGAAGAAAAGCTCTCCTGCTAACTTTCAGCATAATGCTGTTTACATTCCATGTGCAGAACATCTATGTGATGACAGGTTTAGCCAAAGGCATAACAGCAAAGGGCTGAAGTGCATACTCACCTGGAGTCTATAAGCCAAAGCACTGAACAAACCTCACAGCTAAACTTTCTTCCATCATTGCACAGTAAAAGTGAGAGTTCTCTGAGTTCTGATTTTCACCACTGTTAAATCTACTGAAATCTAATCAGTACGAACTGGCTCTGTCTAGGCCAAGAGGACTATCTTGGATATTGGTAAAACAAGGCATTCAATTGCAACTTAGATTAAACTATGCAGGTCACTGATCTGACTTCCATTCATAATTGGAACTGCAGTACCAATAGTCCTGTCTGGTCAAAGCCTCTGCCTCAAGAATATCAGGGGTTGCACTCATTTTTAGCATTCCCTGAGAAGCCAGGAACTCAACACACAGTGAATCAGTTGCCTGGCCTACTCATGGATAAATATAAGTATGTCTAAATTCCTTATTCTGCTTTCTTCCGGCAGGGTGTGAAGGGCGAGACAGAACCTATGATGGTACTTGGAGAGGCATAACCATAGCAAATGCTTCTTCTTGGCTTAGAAGGGGATAGAGCTGGGGAGGAGGGGGAGAAGAACTGAGGACACAGGCCATAAATGCTATGAGTAGGCACATTCTAAACTACAGCTATCAAAGGGGGTCATCAGAATACAAAGTAAGTGGGATAATCTTAAAGAACATTAAGCTCAACTACTCAGTAATAGAGGTAAGAAAACTGATGGCTGGAAAGATTAAGCAACTAGGGAGAGCCCACAGGATGCATTAGTCACAACATCGAGAGCAGGACCCACTCCCATGGGGCCAGGCCAATGCTCTTTCTACTAGATAGGGAAGACTCTCCCCAAACCTCTGGAACAAGCAGCTACCTCCAGCTTTATTTTTATTTCCTCCCCCTTCATGTTCCAACGTTGGTTATCTGTTTGCTCATTTCTTAAGAGAACTGGGAAAGCAATGGAGGTACCCCCTGCTTTTTTGAGACAATTTCACTCAATCACTCTGGGTAGAGTGCCGTGGTGTCATTGTAGTTCACAGTAACCTCACTCTCTTAGGCTCAAAAGGTCCTCTTGCCTCAGCCTCCGTGTACCTGGGACTACAGGTGCCCACCAAGACACCTGGCTCTTTTTCCATTTTTAGTAGACAGGGTCTCATTCTTGCTCAGGCTGGTCTCCCAACTCCTGAGCTCAAGATGGACCTGCCTCAGCCTCCCAGAGTACTAGGACTTCAGGTTTGCACACCGGACCTCACCATCCTTTTCTTAATCCTTAACCCTAGCAATCTAGAAGCACAAACCCTGGAATTTGCTCCAGGCAAAGAAATGCTTCATCTTTGTGAATAACAAAACCTCCCTACTTGACTTGTTCTCAGTCTCTGTTAGCCCAGAATTTCCACCTCTAATTTAAAAAATAGGGATAAAGCCAAGATTGACAGCACTAACTAAATAGCCCTAAGATAAAATATTAAATGAATTTTCAAAGGCAATTCTGATTGGGATGGGAACCCAGAAAGGATGGTGAAGGAAGAGAAAAAAGAGGCAAGAGAACAGGAGACTCAAAAGGATGGGGTCAGCAGAGTGCAGAGGATGGATGCTAGTACTTATATAAAGAATCCAATATATTTCAAACTCCCAGGCACAGAAATAGAATTTTCCAGCACAGAAAAGGTATTTCATGAAAATAAGAACTTTGATGTCCATGAACAAACAAGTACCTGTTACCCATCCTAGGGAGCATTATTGACAATAATTTAGGACTGGGCTTGAATCAACTTTTTTAAAGCTTAGCCCTGCCTAAGACACTAGGTGTAATATTATAGCCATCTGTGTCACAACCTACGTACACTTACAGTCCCCTCCCCAAGTTTCAAATCTTTGTACAAATGAAATTTTCAGAGCAATGCTTACTGGGGGCTAGGAGGTGGTGAGAATATTCTAAAGCAATTATAATTATTCCTGCAGCAACCAGATAAATCATGATTTCTAAGGCATTTTCTTATTTTCTCCAAGACATCAAAAAGTGTATCATTACAAACATTATATTTGGGTCTGTTATAGCATAGGTGGTTGCTAAATTATAAAATATTTTGGGAAATGCTACAAAGATTTGTTCTCCAAAACCTACCAGAATAAAAAGAATAAAATACTAAAGGATCTCAGAATTGAAAAAAGGAACTTTAACACCTCAGAAATACACATTCCTATTTCAAATCTTTGTACAAATGACCAGAGCACACACACAAAAAATTCTTTCTCAAGCTTAGAATAAAAATTTACATCATCAATGATATACTGGGCTGTTAATCATCCTTCAAAATGTCAAGGCTCAGTGAGACTTAAATCTTCCACAATGATTATGAGTATCTAAGAAATAAATCGTCGATGAACATTCAAAATTTTATTTTAATGAAATCTACTGGCTGCACACTAATTACCTACAGTAATTGTTCACCTAACATGGGACTCTCCAAGCCATTTGTAATCTCGTCTGAGATTATGGTGTGATGGAACCTATCGAAGAAAAATACAGTAAAAATAGCTTATGGGGCACATATGAATTTGCATTCTGAGGAACTGAATGAAACTATCTCACTCTCTAGAAAACATTCAAAGGTTTACAACTGCTGATGAGAAAAAAAAAAAATCTCCACATTGCTAGTTTAGGTCTCCACCTATCATTTTAGGAGACAATGGTATATAAACCAAATCTCATTTCCCCCTGTAACTTTGACCAGCTAATCACTTTTTTCTTGGACTCTCTTGACTCTGCAGGCCCTCGTCTCTTTCCTCAAAGTCTAAGAGCCCTTGTGCCTTGTTCTGTTGAATTACATTAGGAGGTGGAAACAGAAATAGGAGAAGGAAGGAGATGAGCTTGCCGTGGCGGGAGAGTTACGTGGGGACTGGGGTCTAAAGGGGAGCTGGGAGTGAAGACGGGTGGGGTGTGGGATCAGCGTGGGGAGGAATCAAGGCGCTCAGGAACCGAGCCGGGCAGCGCGGGGCGGCGGAGAGGAAGAAGGCGGCACGCCATGCAGCTAGGGGTCGAGGAGCGAGGGGCTGGGGGGACCAGGCCGTGGCGGAAGGGCGAGAGGGAGCGAGGAGCGAGTGCAAGGGCGGCTGGGTGGCGGGCGGGCGGAAACACTGGGGTGGCGAGGCAGGGAAGAAGTTTGCAGAGGAGAGGAGGACGCTTCCTCCTCCGAGCCCAACTCACCAAAAAGGCTGCCGCTAAACCCGTCCCACACGCAGCCCACGGTGTCCCACACCCAGCCGTTCCTCAGGCAGGACACGAAGGTAAAGGTGACCCCGAAGAGGGACACCAGCAGGTCGCTGAGGCTGATGTTGACCAGGAAGAGGTGAGTGGGAGTGCGGAGCCGAGGGAACTTGTAGTAGAGCACCAGCACCAGCAGGTTGTTGGCGACGCCCAGCAGACCGATAGAGCCCAGCAGCAGCGCCAGGCGCTCGTAGGCGCTCGGGCTGAAGAGCGGCGCCGGGCTCAGCGTCCCCTCCGGGGTCGGCTCCTCAGCGCCCGCGGCCCCGCCGCCCTCCCAGAAGCCCTGGCCGCCGCTGCGGTTCCCCGAGTACATGGCCCGGCGCCGGCGCGCTCGGCGGGAGGAGGCGCTCAGCGTGCGGCGCGGCTCGCGGCGCGCTCGGCACTGGGTGGGGCTGCGCCCCCGCCGCCGGCTCTAGCCATTGTGAGCGCCGCGCCCGCACAGCCAGCATCGCCAGCGCCTCCGCCCGCCCCTTCCGCCGCCCCTTCCGCCCGCCGCGCCTCGGTGCCCCGCCCCTCCCCGCCGGCGCAGCCTCGCCTCGGCCCCGCCCCAGCGCGCCCCCGAGGAGGGGAGGAGCTTCGGGGCGCGCTCTCGTGCCCTCGCTCCCCTCGCACTCTAGTTGAAGACCCCTCTGCAGGCAAGCGTGGGCGCGCGCCCGCAGAGGCAACAACCAGAAAGGCGCCTAGGCCCCCATTTCCTCTCTCCCTGCTGAAAGCAGTGTACATTCACCCATTCCCTCGCTCACTCCTGCCTTCATTCATTCATAAATATTTCTGAGCGTCTGTGTCTAAGACAGGCTGACAAGAGGGTGGGATGGATGAAGGACTCTACCCTAGATTTCTCCCCTTCCCAGGAAGCTGTCATAACCCATTACCAGCCTACTAGGCCCACTCTGCCTCATTTTTTCTTTTTCTTTTCTTTCTTTCTTTTCTTTTCTTTTTTTTTTTTTTTTGAGGCAAAGACCTACTCTACCTACCAGAGAAGAAAGCCCTGGTGTCATAGCTTACAGCAACCTCAAACTCTTGTGCTCAAGCAGTCCTCTTGCCTCAGCCTCCCGAGTAGCTGGGACTATAAGCCCCTGCAACAGCACCAGGCTATTTCTAGTAGAACCAGAGTCTCGCTCTTGCTCAGGAGGGTCTCACTCCTGAGATCCAGCAATCCACTCGTCTTGAGCCTCCCAGGGTGCTAGGATTACAGGCGTGAGTCACCGTGCCTGGCCCCCATCCTGCCTCATACACTTAATATAAACAATAGAAAACAAAACACTAAAAAGCTTGGTGTAGTCTTACAAGCAGAAATGTAGTCTTGCAAGCAGAAAAATTGAGGAAGAAATAAGCTAAACTGATAGGTGTCTACCTAACTACCCCAGGGCTAGAGAACACGGCCAAGGGCTTGTAAAAGAGTCTGCCAACCTCAGAGAGTGTAGGATAAGAAGGAAATGAGGTTCTAGTGGCCTAAGGTTAAGCCCCAGGTTGGACCCCAAGGCTTGCCAACATCATCCCTCCTGTTCTGCTCCCAAGTATTGGAAGATCTATCCTGTTAACTGGGGCCTGCTAGAATCCTTCACTGGGAGTGACTGCCTGAGTTGTGCCCGCAAAGCTTCAACCTAAATCTAGCAGGTATAGAAAAGGTAAGTGTTATATTTAGAACAGCACACATTTTCCACTGGGCCTTTTCTCCAGTAGCGAAGAAAATATAGTACAAGTCAAATATAGGTTGTGGACGTCATCACGCTCTGCAAGGGCAGCTTCTGCCTGTGTCACTGCACGGGAACAAGGCCCTGCAGGCCTGAGCCACACCTGCAGGCTGTCCTGGGCACAGGGTTCTGGGAAGCTGAAGTGATTGCTCTCCATGAAGGTGTTTGCCCCTCACACCTCTGTTCAAAAGAGCAGCAAGGAATGACCAGCGTCAGTCTCCATTCCAAATTCCCTGCAGATAGAAGCTAATCAACTGGGCCACCTTAGTGCATTGACTAATAGTTGAGAGGCAGAGTGTTCTGCCAAAGCTTGATTTTCCTTTAAGGCTTCTGATCTGGACTTGCTACTTTTGAGACTACCTAGTCCACCCACCTCTTTTTAAACATTTTAAATTTTTCT
>NW_003852560.1:234695-246480 GCF_000181295.1 Otolemur garnettii | reverse complement strand
TTGAGCCACAGGCGCCGAGCCAAACATTTTAAATTTTATTTGAGATTTGTACAATCATTTAACAAGTTATATATGTTTAATGCCTACTATGTTTTCAGCATAGTGTCTACCCTAAGGTCTCAATAAATATTAGTTGAATGAATGAATAAAGAAGGACCCACTATATTTTTTTCTGAAGCATTCATTCATTCTTTGGTGCCAAGTCCCTGCCCTCATAAACCTTACATTCTGGTGGTATGGGGAGAAAAGATGAAAACCAAATAAGTACAAATGTAGTGTGTCAGCAGCTGACAAGTGTCATAAAGAAATACAAGGCAAAGAAAGGACAGGGGAAAAGGAGGGAAGGAGTTATCATCTAGACAAGGAGGTTACAGATAGTGGGACTGTGCTTGGCATGCTGGAGGGAAAACAAGGAAGTGAGAATGAGGATTAGGAAGTGGACAGAGAGGTGGGTGAGTGGAGAGTAGCCAAATCATACAGGGCCTTGGCCATTTAAATAAAGCACTCTATAATCAGAGTCAAATCCAGGGCAATGCCTGTGCAAGACGAATAATTGTGGTGGATGTGGGGTGGCACCTGTGGCTCAAAGGAGTGTGGCGCTGGACCCATATGCTGAAGGTGGCGGGTTCAAACCCAGCCCTGGCTCCCCCTCCCAAAAAAGAATAGTGGTCGATGTAAATAAGTAAGAGGGTTTTAACAAATGTTTAAGATTGTTGTTTGTGTGTGTGTCTTTTAGAGAGACAGTCTCACTCTGTTGCTGGAATACGGTGGTGCCTTCGTAGCTCACTCCAGCCTTGAGCTCCTGGGCTCAATTGTTTAAGAATTTTGATTCAGTTGTTTTTACCATACTATGAAATTTATTGAATTTGACAGAATCAAGTAATGATACACCTATATGATTTCTCACTTTCAGTTCTAAGAATAACTGGTTGTTGAAAAAAGCCAGGCATCTCCACCTCTCTGCTGTGCTTTCCCTCTCACCGTGTGAGCTGGACACTCCTGCTGCCCCTTGCCTTCCACCATGAATGGAGCTTCCTGAGGCTCACACTAGATACAGATGCTGACACCATGCTTCTTGTACAGTGTGCAGAACTGTGAAGCAAATAAACCTCGTTTCTTTAAAAATGATCCACACTGGGCCAGGTATAGTGGTTCACGCCCGTAATCCTAGCACTCTCGGAGACCGAGGCAGATGGATTGCCCTGAGCTCAGAGGTTCAAGACCAGCCTGAGCCAAAGTGAGACCCCATCTCTACAAAAAAAAAAAAACAAAACAAAAACGCCAGGCATTGTGGCAGGCACCTGTAATCCCAGCTACTTGGGAGGCTGAGGCAAGAGAATCGCTTAAGCCCAAGAGTTGGAAGTTGCTGTGAACTGTGACGCCACAGCACTCTACCGAGGGCCAAAAATGAGACTCTGTCTCGATAAAAAAAGAATAAATAAAGGGAAAAATAGAAAATTTAAAAACAAACTTCAAAGTAAGACAATTGAAAGCAAAATTCAAAAAAAAAAAAATCCACACCAAAATATTCCTTTATAGCAACACAAATAAAGTAAGACAAATGTGGGTATAGCATTTTGTTTGGAATAACAAAAAAAATTCTGGAAGTGGATAGTGGTGATGGTTGTACAACACTGTAAATGTATTTAATGCTACCAAACTGTACACTTAAAAATGTTTAAAAGGTAAAACTTTATGTTATGTGTGTCTTATCACAATTTTTTTAAAAGGCATTTGCAAATTTTGCCTGCATCTCACTCTCTCAGAGTCGAAGTAATCTGATGTCACCAGTTTATTGAATTAACTGGACTCAAAATGAAAAGTTAAACTTACTAGTTCTTCCTACTCACTTAAAATGTATTCTTTTAACCTGCTCCTTCCTGCCCTTAGATGAAAGTTTGGTAGGTTCTACTGCTTTTCTGATCACTTCAGATAATACAGTCCAGAACATTATAATATTACAAAGTTAAAATTCATGTAAAACTCACTTTTCCACCCTCCAAAATAGAGCCTGCTTCAAGGCCCAGAGAACCTCTGTGAGTGCAGGGATGGGGAGGAAGTTTAGCTTCTCCCGTTTCTTAGATTCACTACCTGCAGATGTTCTGGGCCCCTTTGGAATGGCAAGGAAAAAATATTTCTTGATTGGTAAAGTTGTCATCTAATTTTAGTGCCCTCTGATTACAGCAAATTTTAAATGCTGTGTTTTTCTTTTCAGAGGGGATATGTGGGTTCTCTAGAGAACCTTAGCCCCCTGATGTCTTTCTTGCACAGCTCCCTTGATGGGGAAATGCTTTCATCAGCTGGCTACTGGGGTCTTCCTATCTGCCCCTCCTTAGGGTCCCCAACACAATACATGCAATCTTTTTCCATGGGCCTTTCCCAAGATTGAGTTTGGCTCCTCTACCCAGAGTCTAGTGTCTGGCCTTTGAAAATATGTATGCATCTTTGCCCCACCAAATTCTGGAAGTGGACTGCCGCAGAGGACTGGCCAGCCTCAGTCTCTCTCTATCAGTGCTCCTTAGACGGAAAGAAGTGGAAATAAATCATGGCTCCTCAACCACCATGAAAATTTTCTCAAAGAAAGTGCTCGTGAAGGGTCTCTTCCAGTTCCTAATGAACTTGTTGCCTTCTCTTAGGTAGTTTGAAAATAAGCATGGGCTAATGCATGCATTGCTGGTTCCTTGTGCCTCCACACATCCTCCTGCTTGGGCTGTCCAGCACTGCACTTTTTTTGAGCCAGAGTCTCACTCTGTCACCCTGAGTGGAGTGCCATGGCATCATAGCTCACAGCAACCTCAAACTCTTGGACTCAAGCAATCTTTCTGCCTCAGCGTCCTGAGTAGCTAGGACTATAGGCACACGCTATAATGCCTGGCCATTTTTTTCTATTTTTAGTCGAGACTGGGTCTTGCTCAGGCTGGTCTCAAACTCCTGAGCTCAAGCAATCCACATACCTTGGCGTCCCTAAGTGCTAGTATTACAGGCATGAGTCACTGGCGCCCAGCCGGCACTTTAGAATGAGGGAATTCTTTAGAATGAGGGGATTCTTCAAGCCTTTTGTGTTGTAGGGCTACGCCAAAGGCAGAAAGAGGTTCATTTTAATAACCTCTTTTCCTAGAGCACTAAATCATCACAGTAACTGCATTCTAGAAAAGTCCTTTGCAAAGTCTGGAGAGGTGGAATAGAGACAAACTGGCATTCTTGTTTGGAATAACCGATAACCCCTCACCTTCTGCATCCTACATGGGTCAGCTGAGAGGGAACTTGAACCCTTAATCAAATAATCTCCTTCCTGGGATTGTGACACATCCTTCCCTGGCCTCTTTAACCTTAGTCCCTGTAGAGAAGCAGAAGGACTCCTGCAGAAAAACTTGTCAAACATATATGCAGTTTTTCCTACCTTAGGAAATACAATTTGGTGAATGCAATTAAACTTTTTTTAAAAAGAAGAGCATCTAACATGCCTTCAGATTCTGAATGTCAGTTCTCCTCATAGATACAGTTTTTCAGGTGGGTGAGATGTAGGGATCAACTTAACCCATAAACTGTGTATCTATCCATATCTCCCCTCCCCTCTGAATGCATATACAGCAGAACTTCCAGAATTTACCACCTGCCTACACTGACCAACTCCTTAAGTTGACCTAATTTTCATAGACTGACGTGCACCACGTGTAGGAATCAGTACAGCAGATGTAGTTCCTTATGTTGACCACCTCCTTATGTTGACCAGCTTGTTACAGTCCCTTGGGTGATCAACTTGCAGACATTCTATTGTATTTGTTTAAAAAATGTATCTCATTTGTAGTCATCTTGCTATTAATAACAGTTTAGATGACGAAGGAGGTAGAGAGAACATTCGATTTCTTGAAGTTATGACTATGTGACATTATTTCCATATCAATCAATGCCAATGATAGTGAAAGTCTAGTACACTGGGACAAAAGGAACATTTATAAGTTTTCTGAGAAGAGGAAATAAAAACAAGTTATATACAAAAGATCAGGGATCAGGATAGCGTATAATCAGCAAAAGAAATTGATCAGAGTATACTAAAAATAGCAATGCGAGAAGCAAGAAGACAATGGAATATTATCTTCAAAATATTGAAAGAATACAATTTTCAACTTAGAATTCTATACCCAACCAAATATAGGATAATATGCATGGGAAGGTCAGTATATTTTCAGACACACAACTACCAAAACTTTATCTCTCAGGCACTATTTCTAGATGTGAGCTGCCAAAATGAAGGAAGAAACCATAGCAAAGAAAGACATAAGTCTTAGGATAGAGGCTTGAGGGTAAGGAATTCCCAAAATGAGGATGAAAGGAGATGTCAGTATGAACAGCTTCACCCCAACGTATACAAGGCATCAGTGATGTGACTCAAAGACAGATTTGTGAAGGAGTGTTGTCACCACAATGGCTTCTGCTCTATCATCATTTTATACTGAAACTTCCAGAGTGAGCCTGACCCAGATTCTTAGTGGTACCTAGTCAGCCAGAGCCATGCACTGTTGAAGCTTCTTCCCATGTCTTTGTGACCTGCCACATGCATCAGCTGAAAATACCCATTTCCCTCCAGACAGGATTTTCACTGATTTATCCTGAGAACTGAAGTTGGCCATGGTGAACTCAGAAGCAGAAAGTGGAGAGCAACCTATCGCCCTGAATTTCTACCAGATGGTTGGTAACTCGCCTATGTAACAGACCAGATGAACACCCAACCACGGGCCTTGTGTCATGGTAACACCTGGTCATTCATACATATGGCCTATTTTAATACTTCTGGGAGTTGAAGCCAAACTAGCTCAGAGGAACCATCCCATGTATTAGTTTTTTTCCAAGTCTTTCTCTGACAGTGACAATATCATTTCTGTCCTTATATAGGTAGGTGTGTATGTGTTCTGAATTTTTATATCAATCACCTTTCATAGTCATTTATATACATAAATGAATAAAATAATAAAAATTTTGACTGAGAAAAACAGATGGAAAAGAAAAAAATTATGAAGGTTGTAGGAACATGAGGACAAATTTATTAAAATTTAAATAATGTGCATAGTTCAATTGAGACTATAAAATTGTCAAAGTATATATAGCCTATGCTTAGAAGGCAATTTTCTGAAATTAATAGTTTTTAGGAGTAGAAGAAACATGAGTGATTTCTTTTAATGTCTCTTAAGTTTTGGGGTATACCGTTTTTTGTTTGTTTTGTTTGTTTGTTTGTTTGTTTTGCAGTTTTTGGCTGAGGCCAGGTTTGAACCTGCCACCTCTGTGTATACGGGGCCACACCCTACTCCTTGAGCCACAGGCACCGCCCTGGGGTATACCGTTTTTTGTAATTGGGAAAATACAAGTACAAATGCATCCTGTAGCTTCATAAATGGCCATAATAGCCGTGAGTTGCTTCAGCTTATACCCCTAAGATGTTCCCCAAACCCACTCCATAATGTGCTTTTATAGCCACTCTCTCTACACCCTTTCCTTCTACTCTGGCTCTGGCTACTCTTCTCCACTCTTCTCTCTGGCTCACCAATCCACTGAGACAGCTTTTCTTGAGGTCACTGTCATCCATATCCAATAGTTAATTTTCAGACCTCATCGTATGAACACTATCAGCAGTATTTGGCAAAGTTGACTGCTCCTTCATCCTTTAATGCTTATCTGTACATACATTAGTATGTAACTCCAAAATATAGCATCGCATAAGTAATAATGCTATGGTCTGAAACTTTGTGCCCTCCTCCCCAATTCCTCTGTTGAAATCTAACCCCCAAGGTAATGGTGCTGCAAATTGGGCCTTTGGAGAGGTGATTGGGTGATTCACATGGCTTCCACCCGCATGAATGTGATGTGCTCTTGTAAATGGGTGTTTGCTCCTTCAGCCACGTGAAGACACATAGAAGGCCACATCTGTGAGGAATGGGCCCCCACTGGATACTGAATTCATCAGAGCTTTGATCTTGGACTTTCCAGCCTCCAGAACTGTGCAAAATAAATTTCTGTTGTTTATAAATTACCCAGTCCAAGGTGTTTAGTAATTTTAGCAGCAGGAGTGGACTAAGACAGACAATGTAACAACATATAATTATCAAATCTAAAAGAAAAAAACAATTTCTTAATACCATCAAATATTCAGTGGACATTCCAATGTCTTGTAGTTGTCTAATAAATGTTGTAATTATTTTTCAGTTTGGTTGTTGAGTCAGGATCTAAATACAGTCCACACACTGTGGGTGGATGTTTCTTTGTGGGTGTTTCTTTAAAGTCCCATTTAATCTATGGGTCTCCTCCTTCTTCCTTTCTCTTTCATTCAGTTTCTCTATTGGATAAACTGGATTGTCTTTCTGGTAGCACTTTTGAGACAACCCCTTAGATCTCCTGCCTCTCTGGCCACTCCTCCTTCCTCTGTCCATGGTTCTTCCTGATCACTCGGACCTCTGACCACCGGCATGCTCCAGGGTCAATTTTCAGCCTACTTTTTTGGTTATCTACATTGATCCCCAGATGCTCTCATCCAGTCAAATGGCTTTAAATGCCATCTACATCCTGTCGACTCCTGAATCCTGGACTCTCACCTCTGCTTACTCAACATCTGTAATTGTTTATCTAATAGATGCTTCAAACTTAACATATTCCCAATCGAACTCTAATTTTTTATCCAAAATCTGCTCCTCCTACCAGCTTTCTCTGAAACAAAGTAAATACTAACTCCATCCTTCCAGTTTCTCCGGCCCAGAACTGGAGTTCTCCTCATTCTTCTCTTGCGCTCACACTCCCATTGAATCCATTAGCAAATCCTGTCAAAATCAATCTGACCACTTCACACTACCTTCATCTCTAGCACCCCAATCTCGGCCACTGTCATCTCTTACTTGGGTTACTGGAAGTGCCACACTCACTGCCTTCCCTGCTTCTCCCCTTTCATCCTTTAGGCTTATTCTCAATAAAGCAGCTGGAGCAATCCTTTGCAAATGTAATCCAAATCATGTCATTATTCTACTCAAGCTTTTCATAAACTCATAGGATCCTGAGCTATCTGCTCACCCCCCAAACTCTTTGGCCCTCTCTCCCTCACTCTCTTTCTTCCCACCTTGCATTAGCCAAACTGGCCACTTTGTTTCTCAGATAGATGTGTCAAGCACATGTTGATCTAGGGATGACATGCCTGGTCTCCCCTAGAACACCCTTTTACCATTTATCCACCGGCTTGCTACCTCACTCCCTTCAAGTTTCTGCCCACATGTCTTATCTTTAATGAGGCCTTTCCTGAACCCCCCCCCCACCTATTGTACTTTTATTTATACCCCCACCCCAGAACACACACTTTTATCATCTTTCTTTATAGCCCTTACCACCTTCCGACATATTATTTCATTATTTGTTTGTCTGTCTTCTCCATTAGATTGTAAGTTCAAGAAGCTATTTTGTTCATTGCTGTGTCCTCAGTGCCTAAAACAGCCCCCAGCATGAAGCAGGTATTCAATAAGCATTTGCTGAATAGATGGATGGATAAATGTGTATGTTAGAATCGTAAAAATCATGGTCCTTCAGGTGTCATTGCACAGCGCTTTGGAAGCTTTAATGGAAAAATAAGAAAGAAGAAAGGAAGTTGTGAGATTTTTTTTCTATGTAAAATCTTACTATGTTTCTGAATAAATAAACCAAGAAGACAGTTCTGGAATTGGAGGCATCCTTAAATGTCATCTACTTCACATCTGAATGCAAAGTCTTGCAGGATGTTTTAAAGAATGGACTACCAAGGGATAGGAATTTCCATTAAGTAACCTAAACCACACAAATTTAGTTAATTAATAAAACATTTAGATAACTACTCCTCCTCATAAAAAGTTGAAAACTGAGGCGCCTGTGGCTCAAGCAGCTAAGGCACCAGGCATATACACCTGAGCTGGCAGGTTCAAATCCAGCCTGGGCCCGCCAAACAATGATGGCTGCAATCAAAAAAGTTGAAAACTGGAAAACTTGAGTCAATAGTAATTGGACTGAATGGGATTAGAGATTGCAATTAGAGAAAAGGAGATAAGCAGAAAGGTCTCTCCTGATTCAGTGGACACCTTACTTTGAAAAACTTACCTCCCGTTCAGGAAATACTCCTTCCTCAGCCTTGGCTCACTTTATTATTTTAATTGAAGGGATAATGCCTAAAAGCAGAGACATTTTTATTCCCTGTAACCTTGAATAAGGTCTTCATTGATGGTAGAAATGACAGGTGGTGAAATACATTTTCATCATTAGAAGTTCAAGTTTCCGTATCCCGTACAGCTGCAGGAATAAGTGCAAACTTTCCTTTCCACCACATTGTGAGGAAGGCAAAAAGTTTAAGATGAGAAGAGACACAGGAGGGAGGGAAGGAGGAGGTTACAGAGATATTATGATGCAATGAGGGCCTTATGGAGGATGCTGGAAACATTATGAGGTCAGGGTTTTTACTGAAATGTTTGTCTACATGAAATGCGTCAGACCTAGGTCAGATTTCCTCCTTGCTAATATCTTAGTGGCAACTCTGAGACCCACAGTATGGGATTTTAAGATCAAAGGAATGCGACCCAGGACAGAAACTGAGAGAGTGGGGAGGCATTGTAACAACAGGAAGACTTTCCAAATTGGCAAATTGCAGTATTATTTCTGTACAGGACTGAAGGGTTCCCTATTTCCCTATGAATACCGGGGATGAAAAGACCGCTGCACTTCAGGTTATCAATTTCAGAGCATCCTTGAAAGCGTTTGAAAATTTGGTTGAAAAAACAGCAGCCTGCAAAAGAGATGAGAGAGCAGGCATATTTGTCCAAAAAGAAGGTAAGATCAGTGATTTCAGGGCAGTCCAGTGGGGCCTGTTGATTAGCATTGGGAAATGTTTTAAGCCATCAGAGAGACATGACAGAACTTAGTAGCAAAGACTGAATAAGGGGACTAAAGACCTGAATTCTTCTTCCCCTGTCTTTAACTAGCAAAGTGGACTTAAGCAAGCTTTTTTCTCACTTCTCTGAACCTCAGTTGTCTCAACTGTTAAATTAGAGGACTGGACTAAATGACATCTCAGAGTTCTCCCCTGGCTTCTGCCATTCCACGGCTCACTAGTTGACCTGGGACCCTCAGTAGTACACAGTGACCATTAGTAAGCCATATGTGACACACTGCCATCCCTGGACCTGAGGGTATCATGAGACCCTAAGGACTTTTATCAGCAGGGAAGTTGCCTGCCTCACCATGATTCCATCATCTTGGCCACCCCTGTGTCTCTAGGCAGGATGGACTTTGAGGATACCAACATAAGGGAAATGTATGGCACAGTGGTCTGCCAGGAATACGTGTATTAGTAGCAGAGACTCCAGAGCAGAACTTAGAGGATGGCACCATGGGCCAAGTTCAAGCAAAGTGGTGAAGTATGCAGCTTTGTCTTTGAGGGCAGCAAAGAAGAGTAGGCAAAACAGCAGAGTAATAGACTCCCAGAACAAATCCTGTTGTTATAATAACAGGAGCAGCGCTCAGATAACTGCTAAAATGACAGCACAGCCAGGTCTCCATGGGCCAGACTGCATAGTCATATGGAAAGGAAAATCTTGACTTTGGGTGTTCAAGCCCAAGCAAGTGTTATTTGTTAGTATTTAATCATTTATAATCATTTCAAGAAATATAATTATGTTTGTTTTATTTGTGAAAAAAAGAGAAGTACAGATAAATCATTTATTTACCCAGGTCAACTCAACTTCTAAGTGTTCAAGCCAAGACTTGAATCTTTTAGCTCTTTGGATGACTATGAACTTGGCTGGGCTTTGTCAACTACTACAATTCCGAGATGTCCTGTGGATACCTGAAACCACAGATAGTGCTAAAATCAACTGCTGTCCACTGGAACATGGTTCTGTTCACGTCTTCCACACACATATTTAACGCCTTTCCCATCTTCACTAATCAGATTATGGGTGTAACTGTTGCAATTTGAGGTGTGACGGCAAAACGAGCATGAATGTCTTTTTCCTTCTTCACTGTTTTACAGGGAGAAGATTTGTACCACAGACCTAAGCAACCTCAGCATTTGATTTTTTCCCTCCCTTATTAAGTTGAGAACTTTCATCTTTTCACTCCAAGGAATCACTTCACAGCTCCTCTTTGGCATATCTAAATTGCCAACATCACTACTCTTTTGTGTGATGTTTTCCTCTTTATAAAGTAAAATAAGAGTTAGTAGGACATAAGCACTACCATGCTACGACAATTGGTCTGATAACTGAAATAGCTACTAAGTGACTACTGGGGTGTGCGTGGGTGGGTGTACAGCACGTAGGGGCAGAATACAGGAAGATTTACATGTGGTTTCATCATGCTACTCAGAAAGCGTGCAATTTAAAACTTAAGGTTTACTTCTGGAAATTTCCATTTAATATTTTCAGGCCACAGTTGACCATGGGTAACCAAAACATTGGTAAGCGAAATTGCAGATAACAGAAACTACTGTAGTACAATATTTTCTGTGTTTAAAACCAGAGTTCTAGAATGGGGTTTCTGACCTTGGCACTGCCAACTTCGTGGCTGAATAATTCTTGGTTGTGTGTATTTGTGTGTGTGTGGGGCCGGCCTGCACATGAAAGAACGTTTAGCAACATCCCTGTCCTCTACCTGCTAGATGCCAGCAGCACACCTACCCGTAGTAGTAACAATCACAGATGTCTCCAGTCACCAGGCCCAGTGGCTCATACCTGTAATCCCAGGGCTTTAGGAGGCCAAGACGGGGGATGGCTTAAGGCGAGGAGTTTGAGACCCACCTGGGCAACAAAGCAAAACCCTGCCTCTTTAAAATAAATAAATAAACAAAAGAATTGCTCTTTGGACACTTCTACCTTCTACTTAAGATAAAATCTAGCAGGGATTCCAGCTGGTGAAAGTTTTTACAATAGGAGGAAAAAGAAATTCCTTTTCTTATCTTTGTATTTCAGTGGTGGGGGGACCTCCCAAAATAGCTTAAAAGCTACGGAGAAGGAACAAAATACCAAATTAAAATATTTTCTTCTGATGTAGCTGATGGCCTGGTTCTGTTTCCGAAGACAAGCTCTTTCAAATGCAAATAAATTTAGTTTTCATACACTGAAATAAGAATATAGAAAGGTAAGAAATAAAAAAGGCAGCTGCAATATAAAAGACAGTCCTTGAAATTTGATGAAAATACTGTTTTACTTTTTCCAATGCAGAGGCGATTGATTATGACAAGTTTTATGCAGCAGTACAGGACCTCTTTGGTCCAGAAGTGAAGAATCAAGATGTGAAAGGCTTTTACAGGAAACTCTGCAGCAACCCTGATGGTTTCATAGACTGGTGTGAGGTAGTATTTTTAATTATAGTAGAAAATCCAGATATCATTTCCTACTTCAAAATAAATAATTAAAACAAAGTGTTACTCCCACTGGGGTCTGACCCACAATATGTACCGGGTATGTTTCAATGCTTACACCCTTTAAGACATGGCTACTGCCCACAGTTGAAAGTGGGTAAACCAGGTAACTGTTTAACTATATTATTAACGAGTAACTCGTAAATATTATTAGATTAATCTGACAGTTGGAAAAACTACACATGCTATTAATAACCATCAACATTTTCATGATCTTTATCGCATTCTAAATGAGGTGATTCTCTTCAATAGGGTCAATGTACTTAAATCTTCAGTGCACCCAATAAAGGAAGGTTTAATATTAGGAAATCCAGAAACAAATTCCATTTAATAAGAGAGGGGAGGAAAAGTAATGTGTCTTTTTTTTTTTTT
>NW_003852560.1:196455-234482 GCF_000181295.1 Otolemur garnettii | reverse complement strand
AACCTGCCAGCTCAGGTGTATGTGACTGGTGCCTTAGCTACTTGAGCCACAGGTGCTGAGCCAAAAAAGTAATGTGATAATCTTAATCAGAGGGCAGCAAGCTAAGACCCATAGGTCCAGTCTGGGCAGCCACTGGATTTTGTAAAGATAGTTTATTGGAACACAGCAGTGCTCCTTCATTTACATGTTGGCTGTGGATATTTCTGCTAATAGCAGAATTGAATACTTCTGCCAAAGACTGAAGGGCCTGCAAGCCTAAAATATTTAGTACCTGGACCTTTTTGAAAAACATTTGCTGACTTCTAATCTTAAAATGAAGTAAAATTAAAAATCAAAAAGATATTTGATAAAAATTCAGTTGCCATTCCTACTTTAAAAAAAAAAAGGAGATCTTAGCAGAGTAGGAATAATAGAAAATTTGCTTATCTTGACAAAGTGGACTGATTATATTAGTTTTCTATTGTTCCTATAACAAACTGCCACAAATTTAACAACTTAAGAAACATATATCATCTGACATGTTCCATAGATCAGGAGTCTGTGAACAGCTTAACTAGGTCCCAGCCTTCATCAGAAGGCTGCACTTTAGGCTGTGTTCTCATCTGGAGGCACAACTAAGGAAGAATTAGCTTCTAAGCCCATTCAAGTTGTTGTTAGAATTCATTTTTCTGCTATTGTAAGACTGAGGGCCTGGAGATTGGAGTCTGACCTCACATCCTAGAGGCTGCCTTGGCAGTAGCACCCTGCCAAGCCCTCTTCATAGGCAGATCACAACATTGCTTCAAGGCCAGCAGGAGAATCTTCTCCACAGTCTGCAAAGATGGAGGCTTATATAATGTAACATAACCATGGGGGAAAAAGCCCATCACATTTGCCATTTTCTCTTGGTAAGAAGCAAGTCACAGGTGCTACCATACTCAAGGAATAGAGATTACACAAAAGTGTGACTCATGTATGGGAGAGAAGATAGGAACTTTTTAGAATGTGTCCACCATGGAGACTTATAAGAAACATATTTAAGTAAGGTTTAGATTTAATGGTGAAATACTTGACACAATCCCATTAAAGTAAAGAACAAGAAAAGGATGCCTATTCTCACCACCATTACTCTTGAATAATTTACTGGAGGTTGAAAGCAATCCAAAGAGGAGAGAAAAAAAAAAAAAAAAGAAAGAAAGAAAAATACAAAATTAAAAAAAATTATTCAAGTCAAAAAAATACAAAATTTTCATTATTTGTATTCTATGAAGAATACCCCCAAAAATCATATGGCAAACTGTTAGAACAAGGCAGAAAGTTCAAGAGAGATCAAAGAAGGTAAACATGCCAGAATCAATAACCTCCACAAACATCAACAATAACCACTGCTCTCTCCCACCAAACTCGCAGGAAAAAAAGAAAAGATTCCATTCACAAGAGCAGCAAGTGGGAGAAACTATCGAGGGATAAATCTACTGAGGAATACAGAGTAGAAGTCTATGAAACTTTACTGAAAGAGTAAACTACGATCAGGAGAATAACTGAGAGGCTCAACTTGTAAAGATTGTAATTGTTCCCAAATTAACCTATAGGTTTAATAGAATTTCAGTAAAACTCCAACACACAGAAATTGAATTTCAATATATCTTATGGAGTTTTTTTTGGATAATTCTTATATTTTGGATTTCTTGTAGAAATTGAAAACCATTCTCATAAACTTCTGGTGAGTATTAACAAAGTTTCTGATACCTAGTTGAAGATTCTGCTGCTGTGCATACTTATTTATTTATTTTTTTTGGCCTGGGGCTGGGTTTGAACCTGCCACCTCTGGTATATGGGGCCAGCACCCTACCCCTTTGAGCCACAGGCACTGCCCTCTGGTGCATACTTTTAAAGCATGTCGAGCTTTGCAAGAAATGAAAAGTAAAACATGATTTTTCACTTAAGTCTTTACTTGACTATGCCAGCAGCTTAAAACATGAATGCACAATATATATGAATAGATATAATACAGGAGAAGATAGAAGGGCAAAGAGTTTACTGTAGTACAAGTTACCATAAGGCTCACATTCAAAGATAATAATTTTTATTTTTTGAGACAGAGTCTCACTATGTCACCCTCAGTAGAGTGCTATGATGTCACAGCTCACAGCAACCTCGAACTCTTGGGCTTAAGAGACTCTCTTGCCTCAGCCTCCTGAGTAGCTGGGACTATTGGTGCCCACCACAATGTCCAGCTATTTTTTTGTTTCAGTTGTTTAGCTGGCCTGGGCTGGTTTTGAACCCGCCATCCTCAGTGTACCTGGCTGGCACCATAACCACTGTGCTATGGGCACCAAGCCCAAAGATAATGAATTTTGATTACTGAGCTTACTGCTTTGTCTTTTTTCCTTTTTATTTTTTATAAGAGTCTGTTGCTTCTATATAAATGTTTTACAAGATCTTATCATGTATTCATGGTCAATTTTCTAAAATGTCTTGGATTTTGAGTTGTAGGTTTCTGAGAGATTTTCAGCTTGATTAGCTGAATTTTTCACAGCAGTGATCTGTTTTTCTGAACCTAATTATGAGTTATTGTTTATATTACTAAAATTAGAGTGAATTCTGCTCAGAGTGCACTAGATAGCACTTTAAAGTGCCTGTTGATATTACTAAGGATCTGAACAAAGGTTTGGTTCGGATTTTAATATATCTCCCTGCTTAGATGGTTCACGTAAAAACAGACAGATATGTGAGATTGGACAACTAAGTTTGTGAACTCATCCTAGAAAATGTGCTACCTACCTCATTGTTGAATATCATTACAGTCACCTTCAAAGTACTTCCTTTGGGAATCTATGCACTAACTCCAGCGCCTAGTCCAACCTTCAAAGCACTTTTGGAACTCTTTCGGGAATGGTCTTCAGAGCTGTCCTCTGATTATATTCAAAGTACTCCCCTTGGGAAGCTGTACACCAACTCCAGTGCCTACTCCAACCTTCATAGCAATTTTGGAACAATTTTTCTGGAATGGTCATCAGAGCTGTCTTCATAGGAGTTCTGACAATAAAGTTCATGAACTCGTGCTAGAAAAAATGCTTTGATAGGTGGACTAGGCACTGGTGCCATTGCTAGCTTCCCAAGGGGAGTACTTCAAAGGTGATCAAAGTGGTGATGTTCAGCCATGATGTACGTAGCACTTTCTATGATGGGGTTGTGAACTTAATTGACCTCAAACTAAGATTTGTTCAAAGAATGACTGAGAAATTTTGAATTTATCCTTAGTGAAGCTATAGCATAAAAAGTCATAGGAAAGCATTGGCAGGAAAGACCATAACTTTTGACATTGGACATTTGGAAATTCTAGAGCTCCATGTCCCACACGTTTGCCCCTAGACACATGGGGCTATTGAATACTAGAAATGTAACTAGTCTGAACTGACATGAGCTGTAGTGTAAAATATATACCAGAGTTCTAAGACAGAGTACATAGAAAAAAAAAGTTAAATATCTCATTGATGACTTTTTGTATTGATTACATGTGGAAGTTACGTGTATATATTGGGTTAAATAAAATATATTATTAAAACTAATTTCATATCTTTTTTTACATTTTTATTATTAGAAAAATTAAAGTTATATATGTAGCTCACACTTTTGTTTCTACTGGACAGCACAGAAAATGTCAAAAAAGATAGAAGAAATTTCTCTCAATTAGCAAAGACAGATCTTTCCTGGAAAATAATTAAAAGATGGAGAAATCTTCTCTAACCACCTCTGATAGAAGGAATCCAACTTTTAATTTTTGGAGTAGTACTCTTGTAAGGTTACTTCCTACATCATTAACTGACTAACCATGAGTATTTCAAATTAGTTTTTAATATAAAAGGAATAGCTAAATCACCTATGCCATATCCTGATTTGTCTTTGATTTCCAAAGACATCAGTGAGGAGGAAGACATTTGACATCATACTCCAAGAGCACACCCATAAGAGAACTAAGGTTAAGCTTCACAACTCTAAATATCAGATCAGTGAAAATAATCAAATGTGATTGAAAGTCTCACATAAGAATAAGATGTCAAAGTCTTTACTGTCAACTATCTTGTCAGACAGGTTAAAAGTGCAGGCCTATACCTTAAATTTGAGCAAGAGTACAAAGAGAAGCCTTTATACTGCTTATCAAAGTATTTTAAAATTATAAATCCAGCTAATTGTTAAACTATGCTTTCCATTCTCCAATTTTGACAAATACACCTTAATAATGTTCTGGAAGTCCGGTTAGAATTTGAAATTTACCATAAGGACATTTGCATTAGAATATTCATCATAACTCAATTCATAATCACCAAGACATGCAATCAATCCAAGTGCTTATCAACCCATGAATGGATTAAAAAACTTGTATAAATAGATCATGGAATACTATCTAGCCATAAAAAGGTGGAGACTTATTTACCTGGATGGAGTTAAAGAATATCATCCTTAGTAAATTATCACAAGAATGGAAAATTAAATATCCAATGGATGCAATACTAATTCGAAACCAATAGAGAACAACTATAACCCACATGAGAGAAAAACACAGTTAAATTTAAGGGGCCGGGAGGAGGGAAAAGGGAGAGGGGAGGAGGGAGGAGAATTGATGAGCTCTCACCTAATGGGCACAACGTAAGGGGATACAGCACACCCCCTGGGTGAAGGGCTGAACTGTAACTTGAACTTCACCTAACAAATGCAAACAGTGTAACCTCATCATTTGTACTCTCATATTAATCTGAAATTTAAAAAAAAAAAGGAAATTGCATTTATAAACTAAAAGAAAGAGAGAGAGAGAGAGAGAGAGAGAGAGAAAGAAAGAAAGAAAGAAAGAAAGAAAGAAAGAAAGGAAGGAAGAAAAAGAAAATTTATTCTCCTTGCAGCTTTACACTGAAAGACAGAGACCAGGGGAGACATGGCCCACCTCCCTTCTTTCGGCACTACTGGCTTTATCCCACATCATGAGAGCCTACGCATGTACACATCTGAACACCCAACCCACATGTCTACACTCTCCACACCCTGCCCTCCACCAGTGCTGTCCCTTGACCACCCTTTAGACTAGAAGTCATACCAGTGATGTGCAGTCCACCCTTATGAGGATGGACTTGAGTAAGAAGTTTCACGGCCCTAAAAGTAGCCTCTGAACCCTTTGGGGAGGGAATTCTGGGATCCCAGGAATCTAGGGCATATTTTAAAAGCATAGGCATGAACTTGGTGGACAATGGCCCATTAGTCTATGTAAAAAACCAGATTGGAGTCCTTAAATCTACACCGACACAGTGGCCACTAACCACATATGCTAGTTACGTTTAATGAAATTAAATCTTCCGCTGCTCCTTGGTTGTACTAGTTACATTTCCCATGTGGCTAGGGGCTATCATTGCGGACAGGACAGATTATAGAATATTTCCATCATCACAGGAAGTTCAACTGGACAGTGCTACTCTCCAGTCATTAGTCCCCTGACATAGGTCTAAAAACAATACTGAAAGTGGAAGCGTGGCTGCTTTATTTTTCTGTTAATCTACTGATTCAATAAATGAGAAGACACATATGTGTTTGTTAATAAGAGCTCTTAACCACCCAGTGATTAAGAGTTTGAGAAAATGAACAGTGAAGTAGTTGGCTACTTTGCAGCAACACAGAAATGACTTTTTTTTTTTTTTTTTTAGCACAAATCATGCAAGTGTGCAACAGGAATGCTTTTCCCTCCCAAGACTGAAGTTCTGTAACACTTTGTAAATCTTCTGGATATTCTCCCATAGATTAGTAACCTAAATTCTGTGTCGCTAAACTTGGAGTAGACCTGATTTTAAGAATCACACATTTTCACTAGTTTCTATTTTCTTACAAATATTTCTCCTACACTCAATGGTTTATGGGCATGAATATCTAGTTCGATAGGTTTTGGATCACTAAAAATATGAAAATGTGTATGTAACAAATGCTCTGTGTCAATATTAAAGAACTTCATGCATTTTTAGGTAATTAGAAGAGGTCTGTGGATATCATATTACATATTTAGATTCAGAAAACCACTACTCTGAAAATGCCCCAGAAGGGCCAACAAGTGAGACACAGTATTTTGTGGCAAATCCATTGACATGGAATCCTACAGGAACTGAGAATTTATTCTCTGAATGAAATGAAATAGTATTATTCCAAAATAAATCCAGATTTTTTTCAGTTTTATAAATGAGGAAATGGCTCAGTGCCTGCAACGCAGTGGTTACAGCGCCAGCCACCATCACCAAGGCTGGTGGGTCTGAACCCAGCCCCGGCCGGCTAAACAACGACAACTGCAACAAAAAATAGCCGGGCGTTGTGGTGGGCAGCTACTTGGGAGGCTGAGGCAGGAGAATCGCTTAAGCCCATGAGTTGGAGGTTGCCATGAGCTGTGACACCACAGCACTCTACCGAAGGCGACATAGTGAGACTCTGTCTCAAAACAAAACAAAAAATAAATAAATAATAACTGAGGAAATGGAGGCTCGTTCTCTCTGACATCTGCTCCCTCTGCCTTTCTCTTTTCCTTTCCAGTTAGAGCATCATAATCTTCTTACACTTCTAAAATATCTTCCCCACGCAATGTCTTCCTTTCAAGCTCTCATCTAATCCTCACGATAGCCCTGCAATATAGATTACGAAGGCAAATATCGTTGCAGTATTTAAGATGATGAAAAGAAACACAGAAAGGTTAACCGATTTACCTAAAGCCACAAAACGTCACACAGAACGTGTTTTGGTCTTGGAGCTGAGATTTTCCTCCACCTCTTCCCGATCACTTCACATGACCTTATCATGTTTTGTCCCCGGGTATCCCTCTTAACAAGTTTAATAGGAAAATTCATGACAAGCTGCTGGCGCACTGTATGTATATGAAGAGTCACAAGAACTTTGAAAAAATAAGGCAGGAAGTTTTTCTTTTATTGTCCTGTGATGATTTTCACCAACTATTTGTGCCAATGTTCCTAAGAGGCATTTCTATTTCAAGCCATGTGACCTAATGTTTGTGGACTTAGATCCATCATCCGTAAAATGGAAATTCCATGCTGGAAGACCAATTTCATTTCAGTATAGAGTACTGTTGTTTTTCAAAAATCAGCCAATATTAATCTTCTCAGGTAATAAGAACTAGATTTATTCTTTTAAACTCAGACACAGTCAAATCTGATTCCAGATGTAAACCTCATTGTTGTAGCAAGACCATAAAAGGTTCTCATTTTCTTTTTAAAAATTTTTAGATGCAAAGGCACTTGGAGAACTTGAGATTCACAGAATAAAGAAATCGTAGAACTCAACTAAAACATCGTTTACGCCTACCCCTTTAATTTATAAGGAGAGAAATTAGATGAAAAGAGAGGCCAAGAAATATGGTTGCCTTAAGTTTATAAATTAATTGATTGAAGAGTCCGATAACAGACGTTATCTACTTTTCCTACGATGCTGTGTTGATCTGGGCTTCTGGTGAACAAGTCATATATGCATTGTTTTTAGGAGAACACTATAAATTAATTCAAAGAAGAGGCCTACCGCACCATATGGAATGCCTATAAATTGTGCTCCCCCTCAAAAGTGAATTTAAAGTGAATTATTATAAATCTAAAATTGTATTTTCTAACTTCTAAACTGTTAAAAAGAATGTTCCAGAGTGAGTTGCATACAGATTTTTATTTTCTTCTATCTGCTTTTTCATTTTTTCTATATATTCTACAATGAACATATGTTCCTTACATAATCAGAGAAAAAATGTAGTTAGAAATGGATCACTTACAGCATGAAGAAAGCCCTTTAAATACGTAGTTAAAATATAATTAATACTCTAATAGTCCTAAAATATTCATATGTTGTACAAAATACAATTGTCAGACTGACTTTAAAATGTTGAAAGAAATTTGAGATCCTTGAGTTTATAGCCCAGCACAGGAAAAATGGGTATATTCTGCTAAAGTGACATTATTTGCTTGAAACATTTCTTTTGAAAATGTAAAACTTTCATTGTCTCTTCTGAAAGAGTTTATCTGGTATATCTTAAATTTTTCCTCAAGAAATTTTACTTGAAGTCCTTTAAAAGTCCTATAAGAAAAGACATTTTAGTAATTTTATGTTTTCAGTATTCTTTGGAAGTTATTTTTGGTAAGCACCATAACATCCTGTTATTACCAGAGAAGGTACCACATTTACCATCTCCATAGTAGCAAATGTCCACATAATGCTGTCTATTGACATGGAGATGTGGCTATAAAATATATGTGTGATAAAGAACATGGTTGACGTGTTGTCTGGACAAATAGCAAAGCTGCTTAGTGAACAGTTTTCATTTAGCAAGAAGGACACCTGAGTTGTTTCTTGTACTGTCTGTGAAAAAATTATGAATTACAATTACTTAAATGTTGACATTGATTGAGCTTCTATCTGGCACTTGGGGCAATATAAGTGCCTCCCAATCTTCCTCATTACTAAGTAATCTAATCATCCCCATTTACTCCTTATAACAAGCTATAATGTGGAGTTATTACCGATTATCGTTATTTTCCAGATGGGAAAAATTCAAACACAGAGAAATGAAGGAACTTGCTTGAGGTCATGTGACTGGTAGACAGTAGAGCCAGGATTTGGACCCATGTCCAGATCCTACAGCCTTTACTACCATCTTGCACAGGACGCTGCTCAGGGTTTCTTCTCATATCCAGAAAAATCACTTAAAAATCAAGTGAAATGACTGTCTGTAAACTGTTCTTTGAGTATGGGTATCACAGACATATAAAACGTTATTTCAAATTAGATGGCACTGCATATGACATTGAGTTCTCCCACCCTAAGAAACATTGGAATTTATTAATATAGAGACAATCATTATTATCATTGTTATTTCATATTGTTCCTGAAAATTATTATTTCACACTATTATCTCAGGTTCAATTGGCTGCTAACATTGATCACCCATTTTTTTGTTTGTTAGTTTTGCGCAAGTCACTTAAATTGTACTGAGCTCCCTTTATAAAATGACTGTGTGCTGGGCAGAATTCTAAAGGTGCTCCCTTTCTGTCTCCTGGTTCTTGAGTCAAGCACTAATTTAGCTACCGCTGTGAAGGGGCTTTGTGGATGGAATTAAGGTACTAATCAGTTGACCTTGATATAGGGAAATTATGCTGGATTACTTGGGAAGGTCCAAAGTAATCACGGGAGTCTTTAAAAACAGAAGAGGGAGGCAGAAGAGAGCATGGGGACTACCTGAACCTCCACTGTTGTTGCTGAGATGCTGGGACCAGGTACTAAAAGTCCATAAAGACCTCTAGGAGAAAAGGGCAGCTCCAGGGGACAGCCCCCAAGGAAATGGAATCAGACCAGCCATCTGAATGAACTTGGAAGCAGATTCTTTCCCCTGAAGTCTCCAGTAAAGAACACATCTCTACTGATACCTTGATTTTAGGAAAATGAGATCCATTTGGACTTCTTACCTACAGGCAGTAACTGGCACTGTCACTATGTGTGATAATTTGTTTGGGCAGCAACAGAAAACTAATTCAGAGAGGAAAGCATCAAGTTCAAAAACTGTGTGTCTGCTGTTACAGTCAACAGAAAACAAAATAAGAGTAATTTGAATGGAACAGCAATGGAATGCAACACTCTGAAAAGGGGGCTGGAGACAGTTTCTTGTATTATTTACCATTGACTTTGGAAGGTTTACTGTATTTTTAAGATGAGAGAGATAAGAATATGTCTGAATGTTAAAAGAAGTCAGTAGGACGGGAGAGGTTGAAGATACTGGGTGCAGGGGGTGGGTGGGTGGGGTGGGGTGGAGGAGACAAACTGAAGAAATGAAAAGGACTAGGATGCCAAGGACAGATGGAAGGATTAGCATTGGAAAGGAGAAAGGCATCTTCCTTTAAAGGGGAAGGAAAAAAGAAAGGATGAATCCAAAACCAGCTTGGTGTGTGGGTAGGGTGGCAAGAAGCTGCAGATGATCCTGTCTAGTGCCTTCTACTATCATCTGAAATCAGCTGCCGAGAGCAACCAGGAGGTGGAGTCAAAGGTTTGATGAGCTTGGAGACTTGACATTGATTCCATCAACAATGGAAGAGACCACGTAAGGACGCCTGAGGTGATGGCTGGGAGGAACTGAAGTTCCAGGACTTTGGAGCTCATGGATGGACGATGGCCTGCCCCATCTGCGGGGCTGGGAAATCTTAGCATTGATCAGACGGTAGCGTGGCTGTAAGGAATGCAGCTGTTAGATTGGCTCAGCGGTGGAGTTTCCTGCCTGGCAGAGGCAGTGGTGTGAAGGGCTAGAGGATTATGGAAATGTGTGATACAGGTGACAGACCATTGATTCTAAACTGAGTGAGGAAGGGAGGAGAACGTAGGGAAATGCAGGTTAGCAGGGGCAGGAGACTCAATTTCCTTCTCAGTGCTGATTAGCTGTGGAAGTCGTACTATTTGTACAGCCAAATTTGTTACACCAGCAATATCTCTCAGAGCTCACTTGACTAGTCTTCCCTGTCAGAAAAACGAGTTCCATCCTCCAGGGGTCTGATGGTTTTAAAGTATTATCCTTAAAGAGAGTCTCATTTAGTGGCTATTCTCTGGATACCCTTAAAGAGAGTCTCATTTTCTCGTTTAGTGGCTGTGGTCTTGGTATAATTTATAATTTATTTTCCTCCATCCCACGAGGCCTTCTCCATATAGGCTTTATAAAGATGATAATAGCTAATGTTTTTGAAACATTACTATGTGCCGGGCACAGTGCAAAATGTTTTACACGAATTATGTCATTGAAAACTCATTAAAACAAAACAAAACTCAGACGTTTGTCCATTTATTCTACTGATGAGGAAGTTGAGACTTCAGTGGGGGGAGGTATGTGTCCAAGTTCAGAGTATCAATTAATGGTACAGCCTGAACTATCAGACTTCACAATGCATGATGTTTGCCATAAGGCCACACTGTGGGTTCAAATGACACAAGACTAGGAGGCAGATCAATACATGACTATTAACTGGATACGTCTATCCAGATGACAAAGAAATTGTAGTGACAAAAGCTGCCTGACCACTCTAATGTAGCTCTATGAAGAGGACTTTCCTTTCTCTTTTCTCAGTCCTTCACTGGCAATCAAATATTAAATTTAGAGGTTTTGTACCCATGAAAATTGAGCAGGGATTTATGAAAAAAATAATACATCTGTTATCCTTTAAGTGCTAACTTTACTGGTGGGAGGAAGGGAATATACAAGAGAGAAACTCTTGATGAGTCTGATTTTTTCCCACAGAATGGATTCTAGTTGTAGGAAATATTTAGGGCAATTGTCATAGATTGTGAAGTTGGAATGTGGGTGTGTAAAGGAAGAGGTAATCAAAGGCGAAAGATATAAAATGGTATATGTACACCATGGAATACTATGCAGCCATAAAGAAAGATGGAGACTTTACCTCCTTCATGTTTACATGGATGGAGCTGGAAAATATTCTTCTTAGCAAAGTATCTCAAGAATGGAAGAAAAAGTATCCAATGTACTTAGTCCTACTATGAAACTAATTTATAGCTTTCATAGGAAAACCATAATCCAATTTTAGCCCAAGAATATGGGAAAAGGGGAGAGAGAGGGGAGAGGAGGGAGGAGGATGAGTGGAGGGAAGGTGATTGGTGGCATCATGCCTATGGTTCATCCTATAAGGGTACATGTGAATCTCTCTACATGTAGAATATAAATGTCTTAACACAATAACTAAGAAAATGACATGAAGGCTATGTTAACCAGTTGGATGAAAGTATTTCAAATTGTATATAGAAACAGCACTCTGTACCCCATGACAGTATTAATGTACACAGCCATGATTCAATAAATAAATAAATAAAAATAAAAATAGAAAAAAAAATCTGGAGGGAAACCAGAGTACCGTACAGGAAGTAGTGTTAACATTTGTGAGCGGCTGATGAAAGGATGTGCTGAACTAGAATGCTAAGCCATCACTAGCGTTAAAATAAGTCAATGTTATTAAAGCACATTGGCCTATAGCTGGTTGCTTATTTATTGTTAGTTGGGTCAGTCACCAGTTCCTTTAAACTTCAAGTGTGGTCTCTCATGAGATTGTCAGAGTCTAGCCTAGACCCAAAGTGTAGAAGCAGACCCTACTCTAACAGGATCCTGCAGGGTGGAGGGGCTGGTACGCAGACTGATGTTTCAAAAACATTCCCCCCCTCGAACCCCCCACCTCCCTGGTCCATTTGTTTCATTCAGCTTCATGAGAAATACTGATACATTAATTCCATCACAATTTACACAAGCATTTTAATTAAAAGAAATTTTATACAAGCATTTTTAATTAAAAAGAATAAAATTTATACAAGCATTATTAAAGAGAAATTTTAAAATACTTGATTCATTTTTGATTCTCATTAATTTATAAGAGTTTTATTTCTATTTATTAATAAGACAACTGAAGAGCAGCTAGCTCATTTTCCAACTTTCTCAGAGTTACGTAATTTGACAATATATTCACACAGAGCTCCTTTCTTCCTCAGGATATTCTTTCCTGCTAATTTATTCTCATGCAATGCCTAGAGAGTAGGACTTAGAACAGTTAAATAAAGAAACGGTACAGTCTCTTAAATTCTGAAACTCTCCCTACCAGGGATGAATAATCTGGCCCTGAAAGATTCATGGAAAGTGAATAAGATAGTTATTTGAGAGTGGCCAAATTCAGTGTCAAGGTTCTTAGCTAGGGCCTGTGTGATGAAGACCGATTTGAATTCCAAATCAACGCCAGCTCCTTCCTAATAGATCTATCAGTCTGAGCGAGGACATTAGCCTGGTGCATCAGGTCTTCTATTGGAAAGAAAAATCAGTAACTGCTCAAAAGTCATGCACCTGCTTCAGTATTGAGAGCCCCCTGACATTTATAAAGCAAGATGTTGGCTGTTAATCCACATTAGACTTTAAATTCAGCCAACATGGAATCTGTTACTTTACAGCCAATTCTGAGCTATTGTTCACCTTTATATGTGTCGTTTGGGATTTTAGATCTTTGGATACTTCACCTCTGAAGAAGATTCTCTTGCTGCCCAACTTGATGAAGAAAATTTGATTTTCCTTGTGTCTAGGAAACAGCGAGTTGTAATTTCAGGTAACATTTTTAATTCCCTTCCAAATTAGCATGAGTTTGAGTATTTCAAGAATAGATTTTGGGACTACAATGTTTCCATTGAATCACTTTTGATTTTATATATTTGCTCAGTATTTTATAACTGGAAGGGGGCAAGTGGCAGTTTCATATGCAGTATCGGAAGAAACTCTACTACAGTTGAAATTGAAATACTATCATTGCTCTGGAGGATAATAAATAAGAAATGGAAGGGGGAAAAATCATTCTCCTGAAAAGACTCAAACCTCTCTACAATGGTATCTTAATAACGCAAGTTCCAGTATCAACTAGAATCATGTTTCTTTACTTTTTTTTTGAGACAGAATCTCAAGCTGTCACCCTTGGTAGAGTGCTGTGGCATCACAGCTCACAGCAACCTCAAACTCTTGGGCTCTTTGCACAAGTCATTCTCTTGTCTAAGCCTCCCAAGTAGCTGGGACTACAGGTATCCGCCACAATGCCCAGATAATTTTTTTTGTTGCAGTTGTCATTGTTGTTTTAGCTGGCTTGGGCCAGGTTCAAACCTGCCAGCCACGGTGTATGTGGTTAGCACCCTACCCACTGAGCTACAGATGCTGTCAAGGATCATGTTTCTTTTAAAATATTCTTAAAATTGAGTTTTTAATTTTTCACTAAAAAGAACTCCTCCCACATACTTGTCTCCCCTTGACGATCCTACAGTTTAGCCTTACATCTCTGACATGTGAGTTTGGGCCAGTTGTAGAGGGATGTTGTCTCAATTTAGGAGGTCTTTTTTGTGTGTGTGTGCCTGAGACCCAGGAACTCCCATCCCTCTCCACTGTGGACACGATGGGATTTTCTTCCCTTTCTTCCCTTCTAGGTGGGAGAAGTTCAGGAAGAAGAAAGGCAACCCCTCAAACCTACTCCCATCCTCCAGCATGTCATCCCATGTTCTGACATGAAATGTGTACTCTAGATCAAATCCACTGTGCTTCAGTGCTTGAGATCCACACTTACCTTCACCCTTGGCACTTCCTTAGCCCACATAGGTCTCTGCAGAGCCCAGCCTCTGCCCTTGGGAACAGAATGAATAAGTGTCCTTATTCATCAAAGAACAGATACTAAAGGTTTGTCCCTGCTGCCACTATATGCTCAAGGGGGGCCCAGTGACCATGGAAGAGCGTGGCTGGCCTCCTCCCTCTGGATGGGAGTTGGGGGTCCAGGAGCCTTTCTCAGACACAGCAGTGAGCAAACAGGCACGAACCTCTGATATCACAAGGTTTACATTCCACTGGGGAGAGCAGACAACCAAAACATCAAACTAGTAAAATAGTATGTCAGATGGTAATACGTGCTACAGATAAAAAGTAAATAAGTGAGTTATGGAGAAAAATAAAGCAGGAATGTGGGAAGAAGCTGGTTTGGGGATGGGAGACCTACTCATGTCCTCCCCACCAAGAACTAATGCGCACCCCTTTGAGAGCAGTATCTTCCCTGCGGAGATGCGGGGATGACAGTGGTGACACTGGAGTCTGGATCTGTTCCCTTGCCTTTCTTCTCTGAGAGTTTACAATTATAAACATTAATACCTTGGGAAGAAGCCGAATATTTACGGCTTTGTCATTCAGTGCATGGGCATAGCAATATGAAAGTGTTGTTTTTTTTTTTTCAAAACACACAAGGTTACAAAAAAAGCCTTACTCACAACATTAAAGTACTGTAGTTCCAATCTTTTATACTAGAAAGCCTGAGATAGTATTAGGTTTTTATTATGTGCAAACTACTATGATAACAGTTCAAAAAAAGGATTCTTAAGAGATGTGAAAACCAAAATCTCAAAATAGAAAAGATTCCAAAAGACGGTTCATTCTCTGAAACGTGCACACATGCTCGGGAAAGTCATGCGCCACATTGAGTCGGTAAGCTCTATGTTCAAATTAGTAACTCTGGGGGTAATTACAAGCAATGGTTGCTGGGTTTATGGCTTTTTTCTGCTTTAATTTTTAAGTAACTTAGGGCTTTCCAGAAAAATGTGGGTTATTTTTTTTTCTTTCTTTTTTTTTTTTTTAAATTAAACAAACCTAGCAAAGGCGCTTTGGGGTCTTTACTGCTGGAAGTTGCAATTAATATTATGACATTGACAGGTAGTAGCAGACGAGATGTAATCAAGTGCATCGTCAAGATTCCTCAACTGGATTTACTGTTAACAGCGACTCAGAAAGGATCTATAGCAGTCTTTAACAGCCAGGTAACATGAAAGCTTGAATTCCTCCTCCCCCACCCCTCCACTCACTCTGTCCCCTTCCCTTCCGCCCTCCCTTCCTTCTTTTTTGTTTTCTTTACGAGTTACGCAGTTATATGTGTATATCAGGTAAGTAACAGAGCAGAAGTCACAAACCACATTTCAAACTTACTCTAAATAATAAAGCCAGATATTGAGCACGGAGGAGACTGATGGACGACAGGGTAGTTTTTGGACTGATAAGCGCATTTGGCATTGTTCCTCTGGGGGTCAGGTTGAATTACATGGCACTGACACAATTAAAGGATGATCTTAGACAATTTCTCAGATAAAATCAGAAACATTCACAAGCCGAGTGATTAGATCATCACCCTATCAAGTAATAAAAGGTCCCATCAAGGTCCCATCAAGACTCTTGGACTTAGAGTTAAAAAAAAAAAAAAAGCCCAAATTCTAGCACTTCTATTTAAGTAGCTATGGCATCAAATAGGAAACTGATGAGCCATTTATATCTTTTCACATCTCTTTTTTCACATCTGGAAAATGAGGACAATAGAACCAGTCCTCTCTGCCTCAGAGGACTGTAGTGAATGAAGGTCAAACGAGATAATGAATGTAGCAACACTTTATGAGCAATAAAGCTCTATATAAATGTAACACATCACTTTTATCAATGTCATTTCTTGAACTTCCACTTTCAAAACACAGGAGATTTCCACAACACGTATGATGATATGCCCTACATAGTACTTTACCTTGAAAGTAAAAGGTGACTGGTATTAAATGTGAAAGAAATTCTAACTTTTAGTTCATTTCCAACTGGAGACCAGCTTTACACAAGTAGATATGTTTGAAATAATCACCACATGATTCAAATTTCCACAATATTCTTCAGCTCTTAGGTAATCTCTAGCCCAGGGAGTCTTTTCAGAAGTTGAAGTCATAAGGTAGCAAGACTATCAAAGGAGATTGTCATCTGGACCCCTGGAAGTGGAGCAGTGGGGCCTTCAGAGTGTGGCTATGGAGTCTGGATTTAGCCTGGCGCACAGAATAGCCCTCCCTGGATATGTATTTTATTTTATTTATTTATTTATTTTTTAGACAAGCGTCTCAAGCTGTCACCCTGGATAGAGTGCTGTGGCATCATAACTCACAGCAACTTCAAACTCTTGGACTTAAGCCTTAATTCTCTTGCCTCAGCCTCCCAAGTAGCTGGGACTACAGGCACCTGCCACAATGCCCAGCCAACTTTTTGGTTGTAGTTGTCATTGTTGTTTGTCAGGCCCAGGCTGGATTCGAACCCACCAGCTCTGGTGTATGTGGCCGGCGCCTAGCCTCTGAGCTACAGGCACTGAGCCAACCCTCCCCAGATATTTAAGTGAGTTAATGCTTATTCAGTGCTTAGCATCCTTGGAAGCACTCATAGATGTAAGCAATTAGTAACTAATCTGAAGATAGTTAATTTTTTAAACAATACTTTCTCTCTAACTGCATTCTCTTATTAGAAACAGAAATGAGTGTTTGCACATTTGTTAGTACATGTGTTTGCACCTTTAAGTTAGGTGCAAACTTGATGATGTGAAAATGATGCAAAAAATGATGAATTTGCCTCATTTAAATATAAAAAGCTTCTCAATCTTTCTCTCTGCGAATTATTTCCCTTCTTGTCAATTTACTTTTATTTCCCCCAAACCAGAACTAAGGTGGTATCTAAAAACTAGTGTGAAGAGGAAAATAGTGATCTATTCTATAATGAAATAGCTCAGGATTATGTGAAATAAGTCAGGTTGCATTTTCATATCTCCAGACGTGCCTCACACACACACACACACACACACAAACCTGGGCATGCGCTCACTCCTACACACACACACACACACACACACGCATGCGCCTAACTTAAAGGTGCAAACACATGTACTCACAAATGTGCAAACACTCATTTCTGTTTCTAATAAGAGAATGCAGTTAGAGAGAAAGTATTGTTTAAAAAATTAACTATCTTCAGATTTGCTACATGAGGAATCAATAGCATTTTATTATCATCTGCCTTACAAATAAGGTAACACATTGAGTGAGAAAAGTTAAGGTGAAAGTGTAGGTCACAGGAGTAATTTATTAAAAGGTAGCCACTAATAACTCAAAATCTTCTGTTAATCCATAATTTTGGCTCTATCTGAAGTATAATAAATACAGTGAAGGATTTTCTTGAGGATATAAAGTGTGAATGTTATCAATAAAAATTCCTGCAAAGCAAGATAGTAAAAATTCAGAGTATACCTAAGGATGATGTAACTTTTCAAGAAGGGAAGAGGGCTTTACACAATGACTTCCACCAAAGCTGGATGCAGAGAAATTGCAGAAGAAACCGCAGGTGGTACGTTCTGCTGCTCATCAGTTTCCTTACGATGCTTTATTTCTCCCATCCAGAAATAAGTCCCTGGTGAGAAAAATTTCTTTGAACTTTTCAGATGAAAGACAGTCTGCAGGTAGCCATGACTAACAGTGATTTTTTCTGATCTGCTTTTTAAAATTTCATACAATCTATTTCTTCTGGGCAGCTAGCTAATTCCCAAGGCCATGAGAGCATGCAAAAGAAACAAGGTCATTGAAATAACTTCAACTACCGTGTTTCCCTCAAAATAAGACACTGTCTTATATTTATTTTTTCTCAAGAAGACACACTAGGGTTTGTTTTCAGGGGATGTCTTATTTTTATTAAGTATAATACAACAATCTGCATTTATTCAAATAGAGTTAAGTCATCTTCTTCTGGAACCTGACAGGGGGAGCCGACCTTGTTGATGGGGCTGGCACTAGTGATGCATGAACTCTTTTCCCCTAGCCATTTGCATGTGCGCAATAGGATGCCTGCGAGGGCAGTTACCCCCCCCCCCACACACACACCTGCACAAGTGAGAAGGGCTGGGAGAAAGGAGCTGTGGCAGATAAAAGGAATTCCAGTCTTCCTTACTGCTCCCAGCTGAAATGCAGGGTGTGGCTATGCAGATACAATGTATAGCCACGCCCATCATTAGGTCTTATTATGGGGTAGGGCTTATATTTAACAAATGCATAGAAATCCTGCTAGGGCTTATTTTGGGGGTAGGTCTTATTTTCAGGGAAACACAGTACTTGCCTTCATCTTGGGAACAATTATCATGCCTCAAGGGTACGAAAGGCTGCTCATTATTTACACTAGCTCTCTTGCCTGGGATAAATCTATGAGTCTCGACCAGCATAGTCCCCAGGGCATGATATTCACTCAATAGACAACTTAATAAATGAAAGAAGGGGCCCTTCAGCTAGAATGTTCTTTAAGTCTCTCAATAACTTGGAGAGACAGTTTTCTAATGAAATAATGCTATTTTTTTCTACATTGCTCTGTATTTTTATTGATCTATTTAGTATTTATACAACTCTCTTGCCATTGCTGTTAGTATTATTTTGCATTCCCAACTTTTGGTATCAAAAGTTCCTCTGAATAACTAAAAAATGTGAGGTGGTTTTCATGTGGAAGGATTGAGATAATTAGTACAGCCTAAGATTCTTAAGAGCAGGCCCAAAGATCAGTCATAGAGACATAAGTCTTGGCCAAAGCAATGTGTACTATTCCACAGAGCTAGATGTTTTAGGGCTGTGGTTCTCAACCTTCTTAATGCCGTGACCCTTTAACACAGTTCCTCATGTTATGGTGACCCCCAACCAGAAAATTATTTTCGTTGCTACTTCATAACTGTAATTTTGCTACTGTTATGAATCATAATGTAAATATCTGATATGCAGGATGTGTTTTCATTGGTCGCGACCCACAGGTCGAGAACCGTTGTTTTAGGGGAAGGAGGCTCATGGAGGACTGGATGGCAAGTGAGATGAAACCAAGGAGATACTGTGTTGTTTTAGAGGCAGCATTCACATCTCTAATTGTAGTGTCAATTGTGTTTGATTATTCTTTTCCTTTGTTCATAGATGAAAGTTCAGACAAGCACCAGTATTACCGTAAGTACAGTCTTAAAAGTCTTAATTAAATCGAAATTGGGGCTATGATGATGTTTCCTTCAAAATTCATCACCATCTCAATGAAGTGCCTTAATAGGCTCTAAGCTTGTTTCATACACTGCAAATTTACATGTATTAATTAGGACTGAAACTAAGATTTGAGCAACAGCAAAGAGGACCCAGGTCTTATTTTCTAGAGTTAAACTGACTACAGGGAGTTGCTTGGAAACTGGTTACTCCGTGGAAGCTTCAATTTATAAGCTTCTCCTAAGCTTTTCTGAGCACTCACTATCAGGGAAACTAAATAACGAACACAACTTAAACAATGAGAACAAAGAGGTGGCCAATGCAAACAATTTGAAAACGTTTTAATTTAAAGTTGAAAGCAGCATTAAAAATTCTAGTGCCATTTTGTACTTCGTTTGGTCTATATCGCTAATCAGAATAGTGACCTTGCAGCAGGTGGGGGTAAAACTACCGTGACTTGCTGGCAGACTCCCACCGTGTATTTATGAGAGACAGGAGAATGATTGACTTTTCACCCTGCTTGCATGCACAGAATGCACTCAACTACAAAGCAGGGCGCCATACTGCCTGGCAAAGGAGTTTGGATTCTCTTTAAACCTCAGAGCCTGCATTTCTTAATCTTAAACACCAAATTAGAATTTCCAATGTTGGAAACCTTTTACAGAAGGTTCAGGACACGCTGGCAATGCATATAGCTCATGAATGGGAGATCCTAGCCATGCTAGCTTGGTGTCTTTCAGCCCTATGCAAGACAAATTCATTGCCTTCAACTTATCGTTGACCTAAGATCTTTTCTAGTTAAAAATTTTAGCATGGGGTCAGGGCCAGAGAGCTTGTTCCATCAGTGACCTAAGTCCAGTCTCCCTGTGCCTCTGGGAAGAGTGGTCTCACAGCAATGAATAGTGCACAAAGATGTCCTGCCAACTGCATGGAATTTCAGCTGTAGGTGAATCATTGCCCAGATAATGGTACTGAGAAACACAGGTCGGGCTAAAAGGGGGAAAAATGGGAGCCTCCCACTCAACACCTCAGACAGGATGAATTGCGAAGTTCCTCTGTAAATAAGGCAGCAAAATGAGGCTTTTATTAGACTATAACTACCTAGTCTTTATTAACCAACACCATGTCATAGAAGGAAATTCATTATGTCTTCCAATTCCATGCTTTTCCATCAGGATACCTCCTGGATTACAGGATGTGATTACCTGTCACAGCTGAAACGAATTGTTGCCACTACAGAAAGGACCATTATTGTCTGGGATTACAAAGCTCAAGGGAGCAGCCAGGTACTGTGCTAGAGAAATACTCAAAGAAATGAGATCGCCTTTTCAGTCCTGGTAGGATGTGAGCAGTCCACTCTCTCTGTGGAATGTCAGTTTCTGCACAGGTAAAATGAGAGGGTTTAATTAAATAATCCTTTAGATCAGCAGTTCTCAAACTGTGGGTCACGACCCACAGGAACTGTATTAAAGGGCCGCGGCATTAGGAAGGTTGAGAACCACTGCTTTAGATCAAATTCAGCATTAATATTCTGTAATTAAATGTTCCTTCCATGAAGTATATATTTAATTTGGGGCTTTTTGTTTGGTTTGGTTTGGTTTTTGAGAGCAAGAGAGAGGGTAATTCCTTTCTTCTTTTATCTCTTTGCCTGAATCCAAGCATTACATTCCTTTTTTTTTTTCCCTCTGAGACAGTCTCACTAATGTCACCCTCGGGAGAGTGCCATGGCATTATAGTTTACAGCAACCTCAAACTCTTGGGCTTAAGCGATTCTCTTGCCTCAGCCCCCCAAATAGCTGGGACTACAGGTGCTTGCCACAACACCCCAGCTATTTTTTGGTTGTTGTTGCAGTTGTCATTGTTGTTTGGCTGACCCGGGCTGGGTTTGAACCCACCAGCCTTGGCGTATGTGGCCAGTGTCCTACCCACTGAGTTACAGGTGCCGCCCACCAAGTATTACATTTCTGATTATAGTCATGTTAACAAACAAGTTCAAATTCTTTCTCTCAAGTCTAGCTGAACGAGGTAAGAAAATTACTAAAATCAAATGGCAGCCCTTTAGTGGCTGAGATGTTGCCACTTCACCCATCTACAGTATTGACTGAACATTTGCAGCCATTTAGAAGTGATGAACATGTTCTCTGCACTGGAACAAAACTCAAGACTAAAAGAACCCCATGAATATGCATAATATATAATATAATGGTACAGACACTTGTATAATAAAAAGTGCAACAGGGGATCGGGGAGAAGTGAGATCACTGGAATTATTTTTTAAAAAGGTCTTCAGAAAGCAGAATGGTTTAAAGTACATGAGATTAAGAAATAATCTAGCCTTCCCCCGTGCCTTGTTTATTCCTAGTCTTGGGGAAAAATTAAACTTTGTGCACAATTTGTCCACCATGTCGTAACCAACTAGTGATGCCAGAGCAATTCTGAAGAAGGCAGCTTGTTGCCTAGTGTAGTTTATCATGTGGTGTGTTACTGTCTCGTGTAGTTATAGACTAGGTTACAGTAATTTCCAAAACCCTAACCTCCCATGTCCTGAGCCTCTTCTCCTGTAGCTCGCTCCTGTTTTCACTCTTGCTTCTCAAACTCATACGCAGACGCTTCCAGTTCCTCAGAAGCATCTTGTCCCAGTCTTCCAGCCCACACTCTTCACCTCTTTCTTCCCAGTCTGCACCTCCTGGATGTGTCAGTCATTTGAGCTGCTCAGCTGCACTTCTGTGTTTTACAATCTCTCACTCTCAACATGGACAGATGCTCCAGCCCCTCTCTGTTCCCCCGTAGTGGCCAGGCACTGCTGGAGAGAAGCACAAACCGTGCCCTTTGGCATCAGGGTCTGCAGACTGGGTTGAGCTCTCAGTGGCTTCCTGCATCGCTTCCTTGTCCTTGCCACCTCTCCTGTTCCCTGCAGGTAGTCCAAAGTTTCGGTATTCTTCTCAGGCCTGCTCCCTCCAGCAGATAGAGTTGCCCCATTTTCCATACAAAACTATATCTACTATCAGACTTATCCTTTTCAAAATTCCTGCTCTCCCAGCTATAGCTTTAATAGGAAACACACCCCTACTGCCCTCCTGTCATTGAAGACAAAACATCCTTGCATTTGACACCCCGTCCACAGCCTCTTCCCTCTCTATCCTTCACATTACTTTCTCATTTTAGGCTCCTCTCAATGTCCTTTTAATCTTCCTATCAATCAATCAAGGTCTGAGATCGAAGGGACTCTAACCTTGGGACCCAAAGGAGTCACTCTGTATCTCAGCACTGTAATTTATTTCCTTATGTGCACTTCTGTTATCCGAAATCTGGTTTTGGATTTACTCATCTGTCTTTCCCTCCTCCCTTACCATGGTAGCTCCACAAAGTAAGAAACTGGTCTCGTTCATCCTTGTACAGTCATGCCTGGAATAGCTCTTGGCACATAGTATGTGCTCAATAAATATCTGTTGATTGGTTGAATAAATTTGTAGAGATCGAATGCCAGAAAAAAAAGCTAGTACAAGATTGGCTTAACAAATGCTTGCTGAGTATTTCTAGATAAATTTGGATGTTAGGATATTTTTTTCTCCTGATGACTCCTTGTAACCTAATGGACACTTTGATATTTCATTTTCCTGTTTATCACTTAGTTTTATTGCCATGATGTGGCAACACCTGAACCTTTTTATGCTTCCTTTAATGTTTTCTTACAAATACAAGAGAAGTCCACTTACATTAATACATTAGCAAATCTCTTACTTATTGAGCCAAAGATAAAAACTCTTCCCCTTTTCTGCACAAAACAACCAAAAGTATAATGTTGGGCTCACAGTGAGCGTTCATTAACTTTTCCTTAGTTAACTGTTTGTTTTCAAGTTTCTTTATCACTGGGGCGGTATCTATAATGAGAAACATCAGCAAGGAAAGCTTTTGTGAAATAATAGACGAGCAATGTTTATTAAATAGAGCCATAACAATTCATTAAAAATGTTCTTCTGTTTTTAGGAAAACTATTTCATCATAAAGCCTATGGATCACTGCCTCCTGTGTGTGTGCGTGGTGTCTTTGCCTGACCATCTCTGCCGGGATGACATCCTCTTGGGGGATGATGGTGGTTTTGTGAACAAATACACAGTAAATAGCGATGATTTTGGACTAAAGCAGGCAAAATCCAAAAAGAAATTACAAAATCACATCTTAGATTCAAAGAGCTTTAAAAGGTAAGGTTATTATATGAGTAGTATAACTGTTCTAATAATTATAGTCATTGTTCATGCATACTATTTTTTGTGTGTATATTTTTATATGTATAGACATTTATATGTAGTGAGAGAGAAAATAAGATGCCAGACCCCAAGGTAGACATTTAAGACACAAAGATGAAGAGGAGATGCTTCTTACCTCAAAGAATGTCTAGTATAAAAGGGAAGATAGGGAAATTAGCAACAGAAATTCCAATTTCAAGTGCTATTGGTAACTAAAACTTCTAAGTACTTGAATGGATTCAAGAGTTAAATGAAAAATTAAACTGTGAAAACCCTGTAAAAATATATGTGACTATTTACTGTCACTTGGATGGAGGAGAAGATTCTAAACATAAAAGCAATGTATGTAAGCATCACAGAAAAATCTTTAATAGATTTGACCATGTATGCACAAAATAAAACCTTCTGGACATGGGAAGATCACATTTAAAAAGTCAATAACAGAACTGGAATAAATAGTTATAACAAATATGACAATGTGTTGATGTTACTTGATAGGTCTTAATAGAACTCAAAAAATAATAATCTCTCAAGAGAAAAATGAACAGAGACCATGAACAGGTAATTCACACACATGTACACAGGAGTTTGAGGTTGCTGTTAGCTGTGATGCCACGCCACTCTACTGAGGGCGACATACTGAGACGCTGCCTAAAAAAAAGGAAGATTGGAAAGAAAGGAAAAGAAAAGGAAAGAAAGGGAAGGAAAGGAAAAGAAAAGATTAGGAAAAAATTAGAAAGAAACATAAAGAAGAAAATAAAAATCACTTCTCTGAAGACCTCTGGAACTCATCATTAATATTTTGGAATATACGCTCAATATTTTTCACAGTACAAATGGTCAATATCCATTTCAAAATGATAGAGAAGAAGGCTGACAGTTATCTCCAACTCACGATCATTCTCTCTCATGATGGGATGTCTTTGAAGTTTTTAGAGTAAGGTATACCCTACCTTTATTATTGGAAACATGTTAATTTTATATTGAATATGTCTTCATTATTAATCAAAGAAGTACAACTAAAAATAAGATATAACTTTTGACTTATAAAATTGGGAAAGATTAAAAATGAGGAATAAAAATAAATACCCACTGAGATGGATATTCCCAGGTACTGTTGTGTGTGAGGGAACCTAAGATCCCGATCACAGCATCATTCCTAATGGTAAATTATCTATTGTCCAGTAGTAGGAGAATGACTAAATAATTAGCACTTACATAAATAATTCAAATATATAAATAATATAAATATAACATAATATTAAAAATGAAGTTTATATAATATATTGATATATAAAACACATTTTATATATCACCTAAAAATACTTAAGGTATCAAGGATGTTCAATAAATCATTGTGTTAAAGAATATATTAAAGAATGCCATGAACCCATTAAACTGTTTTAAAATTTTAATAAGGTGGAAAATGTTCATGACATACTATTAAGTAACACATTATTTTTCTATGTACCTTTAAGTTCAATTTTATAAATATACATGTGTGTATGTATTTTTACTTAGAAAAATATTGAGTGTATATTCCAAAATATTAATAATGAGTTCTATGGGTCTTCAGAGAAGTGATTTTTATTTTCTTCTTTATGTTTCTTTCTAATTTTTTCCTAATTCTTTTCTTTTCTCTTTCTATCTATCTTTCTTTCTTTCCTTTCTTTCTTTTTAGTCAGAGTCTCACTATGTTGCCCTTAGTAGAGTGCTGTGGCATCACAGCTCACAGCAACCTCAAACTCTTGGGCTTAAGCAATTCTCTTGCCTCAGCCTCCCAGGTAGCTGGGACTACAGGCACCAGTGAAATACCTGGCAATTTTTTGGCTGCAGTTGTCATTGTTGTTCAGCAGGCCCAGGCTGGGCTTGAACCCACTAGCCTTGATGGCCAGTACCCTACTCAATGAGCTACAGGCGCTGCCTTCTTCCTTTTTTTATAACCAAAAAAATTTCAAATATAGAAGTATACTTTGTTATTAATGTAACAAATATTTTATCCTAGAGTTAGAATATGCAATTAAATGCTCATTACAACTGTTACTACATGGAATTAAGGCTAGTCCCATTGCTGGAACTCCAAGAATGATACAATAAACCACTGGCTCATTTTCCATCCTTCACATGTGAGCAGTATTAGATAGTCTCCCCAAAGTAGTAGGCATAGTGGGGGACTTTCCCAGATGTGAGGTGCTGCTCTCTGTACCATCAAGCATTGAATTCCAGTCACGGTAGGCTGTTCAAATAGATGCTGAGACATGAATCTCCTCTTTGCTGGATGTATCCAACCTGTCATAAAATCTCACAGCCCAATTTCAATCTCTGTTTTCATTAGATAGATGTGTCAAAAATGAGATTTAGGGATCTAAGGAATTTGAGGAATCTGAGTACAGTTAAATGAATTAGTTACCTGAATTATTATTTTACATATAAATATAAATATAAATGATTTAAATAGTTCAAGACTGAGGTATATGTACAGGCTGAGTGTTGAGGCTTTTTTTTTTTTTGAGACAGTCTCACTTTCTTGCCCCTGGTAGAGTGCTGTGGCATCACAGCTCACAGCAACCTCAAACTCTTAGGCTCAAGCAATCCTCTTGCCTTAGCCTCTCGAGGAACTGGGACTATTGGTGCCCACTACAACATCCAGCTCTTTTTAGATAGGAAGTCTTGCTCTTTCTTGCTCAGGCTGGTCTCAAATTCCTGAGATCAAGTGATCCATCTGCCTCGGCTTCCCAGAGTGCTGGGATTACAGGTGTGAGCCACTGCACCCAGCCCTACTGAGGCATTTTTCTCATGCCAAGAGAGCCTCAAATCTGGCAGAATGAAAAGTATTAAGATGAAAAGAGTAATTAAGTTCTGGAGCTGTCACACAAGTTTTCCCAAAGCTATCATCCACAGAATTCATTCATACTGAGGGGGTGGAGCTTATAAGAGCAGCAAACGCTGATATGCAAAATACTGCACAAATTAAAGAAAGAAGGAATCAGCGTCCAGAGTTTAAAATTAAACACAGTCTGGCGTGGAAATAGAAATCTCTCTCTCTGAGCTGGTCAATGCCGTGTTGTAGAACTTTCATGCCTTGAGTCATAAGCGTGTCTGTCTATTCCTCAACTAGAATTTAAAGAACTCGGAGACGGCAGGTGGACAATGAACATTTGTGAAGAGGAGACAAACCATTAAATAGGAGTAAATACAGTAGGTTATTAAGTATAAAATGCCCAATTTCCTTAGATACTTTAGATACTAACTTTGACAGTTGGTGTCTCTTGACATTTCACTTTGATACTGCTGTTTTATTTTTATTGTGACAGTACAGCCTCATTCTCTCAAATGCATGTTTTGGGTTTTGATTATCTTTCAAAAAAAAATCTTAGAGCAATTTTTGTAAAATCATGGATAACTCAAAAATGTGTGTTATTTTTGAATTGAGTCTCATGAAACAAATGCAGCACAAACAGCTTGAAATATTGACAAAGTGTTTGGCAAGGATGTGGCTAATGAACACACAGTATGTGGCTGGTCTGAGAAATTCTGTTTTGGTGATTTTAATCTTGAAAATAAGCCCTGGGGGATGGTGGACTTGAATCCATCTTAACCTGCATGTGAATTAGCAGCGACGTTTGATGTTACTGTTCTGACAATATTGAGCCATTTGAGAAAAATTGGCAAGGAAAAGAAGGTGGGTAGATAAGCTCTGCATGAATTAAAGGAGCATTAGAAGAGAAATAGTCTCAAAGCTTGACTTGCTTTGCTGTCATGACACAAAGGTGAATCATTTCTGTATTATATTGTTACATAGGGTGAAAGTGGATTTTCAAAGACAGTCTCAAGTGTTTGGCACAATGGCTAAATAAAAATGAAGTGCTGAAACACAGAACAAAGCTAAATATTTGTCCAAAAAAACCCTAATGGTGTTTGTTTAGTGGTCCAGCACTGATATTTTCCACTACAGCTTCATGAATCCCAGTCAGTTGATTAGATTACAGTGGATATCTACTGCAATCCATTGAAAAAAATGATGAAGATTCTGTGATTAAGCAGCTGTGATTGGTCAATAAAGACAAGCCAATCCCCTTGCAAGACAAGGCTCCACCACATGTCACACAAACAAGCTGCTAAAACTGTGGACGCCGGACTCGTGAACTCTGTCATCCACCATGTTCACCAGAATTTGCACCAACTCACCACCACTTCTAGGTTTTGAACCACTTCTTACCAGCAAAAATATTCAGTTATCAACAAGCTATACAAAAAGCCTTTTGTGACTTCATTGCCACTCACTTTCCAGGCTCATCTGCTGCTGCCTTACACAGGCTGCCACTCAGATGGCAAAACCGTGTTGATAGTTTAGGCTCATACTTTAATTATTGTACTGCTTCTTATTTGAGATAAACTAGACTCAGCTTTTGATTCAAAAATCAGACATTTCATATTTCGTGACACCTTGAAGATGGCTTCTCCCAGGTTAAAACAGAATTTTGAGGCAGAGGTTTGGTCTCTGTGAACAAGATGCTTTGTGAACAGATGGGCAACCTCTGACAAGGAATATAAAGGCTATCCTAGCCTCAGCCTCACCAGCGAACTGGGATTATAAATTTCCCCATTCTTCAGTTTTGAAAGTATTAACAAAAAATAGAAATGCAGGGTGGTGCCTGTGGCTCAAGAGTAGGGTGCCGGCCCCATATGCCAGAGGTGGTGGGTTCAAACCCAGCCTAGCCCTGGCAAAAAAAAAAAAAAAATAGAAATGCAAATATATTTTTCAAATGAATTGACTCAATGAGCAGCTATGAACAGTAGAGTACATATGTCTTTATGATAAAATGATTTTTTCTTCTGGGTAGATACCTACTAGTGGAATTGCAGGATCAAGTGGAAAGTCTACTTTCAGTTCTCTGAATACACTCCATGCTTCTATTCAAAAAGGCTATACTAGTTTATAATGCAACCAACAGTGCATAAGTATATCCTTCTCTCTGTACCCACACCATTATCTATAACTTTGGGACCTTGTGATGTGAATATTCTCAGTGCTGTTAGGTGGTATCTTAAGGTTATTTTGATTTGCATTTCTCTGATGGTTAGGGATGATGAGCACTTTTTCATATGTTTGTTGGCCATTTGACTGTTTTCTTAGGAAAAAGTTCTGTTCAGTTGCTTGCCCAGTGAGTGACGGGGTTGTTGGCTCTTGTTGATTTGCTTGAGTTCTTTGTAGATTCTGCTTATTAGCTCTTTGTCCTATTTGTGAATATCTTCTCCCATTTTGAAGGTTGTCTACTTGCTTTATTGATTGTGTACTTTACTGTGAAGACATATTTTAACTTGATCAGGTCCCATTTATTTATTTTGGTTGTTGCCACATGGCTAATGGAGTCTTCTGCATTGATTCTTTCCCAAGGCTAATATCACCCAAGTGCTCATCACTCCATGAATGGATTAAAAAACTGTGTATACCATGAAATACTATTCATCCATAAAAAAGATGGAGAGTTTGCATCTTTTGTATTTACCTGGATGGATTTGGATTTGGAGATAACCTAAGTAAAGTATCCCAAGAATGGAAAAGCAAGCATCCCATATGTTCAGTACTGGCCTGAAACCAGTAGATCAACAACTACAGGCCCACATGAGAGAAAGACACAGTTAAATTCAAGAAGGGGAGGGGGAGAAGAGGACTGGATAAGTTCCCATCTATAGGGTACAATGTAGTGGTATATGGCACACTTCTTGGGTGCAGGACTCAACTGCAACTTGGACTTTGGACTTTACCTTACAAAAGCAAATAATGTAACCTAATTGTATGTACCCCCATGTTAACCTGAAAAAAAAGAAGAAGAGAAGGAAAAAAATGAATTGACTCATATAAGATATAAAATTATAGGCTTAGCACCTGTAGTTCAGTGGCTAGGGCACCAGCCACATACACTGGAGCTGGTGGGTTCAAATCCAGCCCAGGCCTGCCAAACAACAATGACAACTACAACCAAAAAATAGTTGGGCACTGTAGTGGGTACCTAGTCCCAGATACTTGGGAAGCTGAGGCAAGAGAATTGCTTAAGCCCAAGAGTTTGAGGTTGCTGTGAGCTATTGATGCCACAGCTCTCTACCCAGGGTGACATAGTAAGACTCTCTAAAAAAAAAAAAAAAAAAAGATATAAAATTATATGAAACATAGTGTTCCACATGGATGATTGCATTTATTTAGTAAAATAAGGACAATAGTACCAATATTGGGCTTTGATTCTTTGAGATTATTCTTTTACTTCTGGGTTTATACCTTAAAATTTGGTGATAGTCTCCTAAAATTATTTCTCCACTTTAAATATGCTGATTATGAACATTTAGTTAAACAGTTAAAAGTGATATAATGTATAGGTCTGTATTATACATTCAGGTTCAGCACAATTCAGAGTTACATTCAGTTAAAGTCAAGATAAAATACTGAATAGAAACTCAACCTCAGATGTTTATGTGTCTGACTTAACTCCCTTCCACCCATTTTTCAATTCCCAGTGTTAAAAGGAAGCTACATAATGACTGGGTCATGAAAGTTAGATATATTCCAGCCCTAAACTGCTTTGGATCCTGCTCCTTAGACAGTGTTCACTCATTGGTTTTGGAAACCTTGAAGAGACTGGAGGATAATATGTAAGTACAATAGTTTATACCCAGGGACATTCTGTGACTTTCAGACATTTAACAGTGATATGGCAGCTTTGGAACTGTCAAACTGGTTTTAAGAAAAATCATAAGGTTAACTGTTTCATTTGTTTGACAAGGCTAAATAGATTTTTTTTCAGGAGGAAATTGAATTCCCTCCCGAAAATTTGAACATAATATGTACTCCTAACAATTTTGCTCATTTGTTGATTATTGCTATCATCTACTAAAATAAATCAATGCAGATGTATTTATAACTATATTTTCAATATATAGTTAGTTCTGGCATAAAACTTTATTCTTACAAGTCAGTTGGCAAGCCAGTCACCTATCAGTATAATCTGTAGAACAATCATGATTCATGTGTAATACACAAGATGGCATTCTTACAGGAAGGTGAATTCAAATACCGTTCAGTTTTATTTTCAATCTGTTAAATATTTATTAGTATCTAGAAAACAACTATTGTATTTCAATTTTTGGTTTTAAAAATGCATTACAAAACAGATAAATGTCAAAAACATTATGCTAAGTTACAGAAGCCAGACATAAAAAGACTGCATATTTTTGTCCATTTTTGTGTAATGTTGAAACACAGAGAAGTTATAGAGACAGAAGGTGCATCAGTAGTTGCTAGAACTGGTAGCAGGAGCAGGGATTCCAAATGGGCACCAGGGGACTTTCTGTGGTGACAGAAATGTTTTACGCTTATTGTGGTGACTGGCGATTGTTACATAACTCTATAAATTTATTAAGAATTGCTGAATTTTACATTTACAATGAGTGAGTTTTATGCATGTAAATATGATATTAATATAAATTAAAGTATTGCATACTCCAATAAAGATGGCTTAGAAAAATGCTTTGGGACTTTTGGCTTCCAGTCAGGTATGTCAGGAGCTTGGAAGCTGTTAGTCCATCCTAACAGTAAGTAAAAACTACATAATCTAATGGTTTCTACCCTCCTATTAATCTGAAATAAAAAAAAAAAAGAAAAGAAGACATAACAATCATTGAACTTGTCTGCACCTATAAACAGAGTATCAAAATCAATGACACAAAAACTGATCAAACCTCAAGGAGAAATAAATAAATCCACTATTATAGCAGAGGAGACTTCAATTCTCCTTTATCCAATCCAGGAAACAGAAAGTCAGTAAGGACAGTTGAACTTGACAACACTGTCAATCAACTGGCTATAACTAACATCTATAGACTACTTCATCTAACAACAGCAAAATATGCATTCTTCTCAAGCTCACACGAAATTTTCTCCATGATAGACCAAAGTCTGGGTCATTCAACACTCCTCAAAAAAATTTAAAAAGCATAAATCATACAATGTATGCCCTCAGATCACAATAGAATTAAACTAGAAAGATAATTGGAAAATCTCTAATATATGTGGAGATTAAACACACTTCTAAGTAGCATGTGGATCAAAGAAAAAATTTCAAGAGAAATTAAAACTTATTTTCAACAAAATAAAAATACAACTTACTCAAATTTGTAGTATACAATGAAAGTTGTGTTTGGAGGGAAATTTATAGCACTGAATGCACATACTAGAAAAATGATAAACATTGATCATCTAGACTCACCTTAAGAGACTAGAAAAGAAGAACAAATTTAAATCCAAAGTAAGCAGAAGAAGAGACATAATAAAAAACAGAGCAGAAATTAATGAAATAGGGGGAAAAACAGTAGAAAAATCAATAAAATCAAAGCTTACTTCTTTGAAAAGAATAATACATGTATAAAATTATAATCCTCTAGATAGGCTAAATAAAGGAAAGAAGAGATAAGGCACAAATTAGTAATACTATAAATGAAAGATAAACTAACACTACAAATTTCAGGAACATTAAAAGGATAATAAAGGAAAATTATTAACCACTGAAAACAGCTACAAATTTAACCTAAATGAAACAGAATAATTCCTTTAAGATACAATCTTCCATATTCATACATAAAGAAATAGACGATGTGAAAAGGCCCATATCTATTAAAGAAATTGAATCCAAATTAATAATCTTTCAAACAGAAAACCAGGCTTAGATGGGTTCACTGGTGAATTTCATCAAGCATTTAAGGAAGGAATAACACCAATTCTTTCTGCTCTCTTTCAGAGGATGGAAACAAAGTACTCTTAACATTACCCTAAGGCCAAAACCACACAAAGTTATTACCACAAAAGAAAACTAAAGACCAATATCTCTTATGAACATAGATATAAATATCATCAATAAATCATTAACAAACCCACACGTGACAGCATAAAAAAAGAATTATACACCACCACTGTTATTAACTAAATGTTTGTGGACTCCCAAAATTTTATTTTCAAATCCCATCTTCCAAAATGATGGCATTTAGCATGTGGGTCTTGGAAAGATAATTTAGGTCGTAAAGTTAGAGCCCTCAGGAATAGGATTAGTACATTTATAACAGAGCTCCAGACAGTTCTCTAATCCTCTTTCTGCTGTGTGAGGATAGGAGAAAATGGTCATTTGGAATGTAAAAGACAGCTCTTGTCAGAACCTGAGCACACCAGCACCCTAGTCTCCAGCTTTCAGAACTGCCAGAAAAAAAATCACTTCTTGTTTGAGCTAAACAGTCTATGATACTTTGTTACAGAAGCCTGAACTAACAAACCTACAGGGATTTATCCCAAGTATGCAAAGCTGGTTCCATATTCAAATATCAGTAAAATTCTTCACATCAACAAGGTAAAAAAGAGAAATTATAGGCTCATATCAGTTCATGCAGACAGAGGATATGGCAAAATTCAAAAAGCACTCAATAAAAACTCTCAGCAAAGTAAGGATAAAGGAAACATCCTTTTGGGTAGACAGATAACATCTACCAAAAAAATACACAATTAATGTCATACTTAAGGTGACAAACTCTGATTTGGCCCACTAAGATTAAGCATGAAGCCAGGATGCTCCCTTTCACCACTAATTTTTCACCAAGGCATTGGAAGTCTTAGTTAATGCCATAAGATAAGAAAAGAAACTAAAGTTATAATGATTGTGAAGGAAAAAATAAACCACCTTCTTTCAAAGATATAGTTGTCTATGTAAAAAATCCAAAAGAATGAGCACATACACACACAAAAAAACCCCTCTCAGAACTAATAAGTACTTATACAACTTTGCATGATGCAAACTTAATGTCTAAAGTCAATAACTTTCCTATATTCCATCAATGAATAATAAATTTTAAATTAAAAACACAAAATTTACATTCACACCCAAAATAAAATAATTAGCTATAAGTCTAACAAAATATGCGCAAGATATATGTACATCTATGAGAAAAAGTACAAAACTCTAATGAAAGAAATCAAAGAAAAATTAAATAAATGGAGAGATAGTTCATGTTCATGGATAGGAAGACTCAAAATTGTCAAGATATCAGTTTTTCTCAATTTGAGCTATAGTTTCAGTGCTATCCCAAATGAAATCCAGCAAGATATTTTGTGAATCTCAACAAACTGATTCTACAGTTTATAAGGAAAGGCTAAAACCTAGAGCAGTCGACACAATAGTGGAAGGAAAGGATGAAGTCAGAGGGATGACAGGTCCAGACTATTATAAAGCCAGTAATCGTGCCGGTGTAGTATTGGCGAAGGAATAGAAAAATAGATCAATGAGGCATAATAGAGCATGAAGACATAGAGTCACATAGTCAAGTGATTTTTTTTCAATATAAAAGTATAAATTTATTTCATATTAGAGAAAGTGAAGAGAGTGGGGGGAGAGATGAGAAGGAGAGAGAGCAGAGAGTGAGGGGGCAATCGAGTGATCTTTGACAGTGGAGTAAAGGCACCATGACGCGGCCAAAGTCTTCTTTTCAACAAGTGGTGCTGGAATCACTGGACTATATAGCATGCAAAAAAGAAACCAGGCACAGATTTTATTTACACTTTTCAGGAAAATTAACTCAAAATTGATCACAGACCTAAACGAAAATGCAGAGTTATAAAACTCCTAAAAGGTGATGGAGGAGAACAATCTAGGTAACCTTGACACAATATCGAAGGTGTGACTGAAGAAAGAAAGAATTGATAAGTGTACTTCATTAAAATTAAAAATGTCTGCCCTGCAAAAGATACTGTCATGGGAATGAGAAGGCAAGACAGGATGGAAGAAAATATTTGAAAAAGAGACATTTGATGAAGGACCGTTATCCAAAATGTATGAGGAACTTTTAAAACTCAACAAAATAAAAAAATCAACCCAGTTGAAAAATGGACAAAAAATCTGAACAAAGACCTCAGTTCTGTTGAGTTTCTGCTAGTAAACATAAGAAAAGATTCTCAGCACTGTATGTCATTACGGGCATGTCAATTAAAACAAGATACCACTGCAGACATGTTAGAATTGTCAAAATCCACAACACTAACACCACGAAATGCCAGTGGAGATGCAGATGACAGGAACTCTCTCATTCATTGCTGGTGGTAACACAAAAATTGCACAGCTGCTTTAGATGACAGTTTGACAGCTGCTTACAAAACAAAACATACTCTTACCACATGATCCTGCAATCACAGAGCTTGGTGTTTATCCAAAGGAGCTGAAAACATATGTCCACAGAACAACCTGTACATGGATGTGTGTTGCAGCTTTATTCATTATTGCCGAAACTTGGAAGCACCCAAGATGTCCTCTAGTAGGTGAACTGATAAACCAACTGTGGTTATCCAGGTAGTGGAATAGTAGCACTAAAAACATATGAGCTATCAAGCCATAAAAAGACGACGTGAGAATCTTAGATGCATAATTATTAAGGGAAAGAAGCCAATCTGAAAAGGCTGCGTACAGTAGGACCTCAACCAGATGAGGTTCTGGGAAAACCAAAACTGTGGCGACAGTATGAAGATTAGTGGCTGCCAGGAGTTTAGGGGGAGAAAGGGATAAAGAAAGTGGAGCCTAGGTTTGTAGGGCAAACCTACAGAAGGTACAACAGCAAGTGTGACCCCCCTGAACTATGGACATTGGGTGATAATGAAGTGTCAGCAATTATTAACAAATTAATTGCCATAGTGTAGGACTTTGGCGGCATTACTGCATATGTAGGGGAGTGGAGTATTGGGAAATCTCTGCACCATCTACTCAGTTCTGCTGTGAACCTAAAACTGTTCCAGAAAATAAGGTCTATTAAAATAAGGTCTTTGAAAAATACACCGAGCCACAAGCAAGAATGTGACATGTTGCAGCAATAAGAAGCAACAGCCATGTTGTTCAAAGTGTGTTTTAAGAATGAGCATAAACCTACCTAAAATTTTGGGTTAAAACATATAACTGCAACCCCACCCTGGCAATTTAGTTCCATTCTTAAAATTTATTTTCTAAATCCTAATCGATTTTTTCTGAATTTCAGCTTTATTATCAAAAAATGAGTGAATTGAAATGAGATTGAATTTTAGCGAAAGAACTTGGCTCCCCCCCAAAACCCGTTTACATTTAGGGTACAACTAAAAGAAGTACCAAGAAAAGCAGTGAATAGTCTGTCTAAAAAAACACTCATGATGCCTTTTTATGGAATCTTAAGCTATTTAATGGAATTCACAGAAAAAATGGGAAACAAAAGATGCCTCTGCACATGCAGAGCTAGAATGTCTCAAAATTCTAATTTTTTTTAATTTAAGCAATGGAATAACAGAATTAGACATTTCATGGAAGAGCAGAATATCACATTTCTAAGATGACTAACTCACATTTTCTTAAAAATTGTAGACTTCACGAGAGACATAGTCTTCACTCATTTAGAAAAAGATATGTTTGTGTTGGTGTATAAACACATTTCACTGAGAGATGAATTAAAACTTTTCACAGCATGTTAAAAACAATTTAATTTCATGACACCAGATTGGATTCCACAAATATCATTTATATGGCATAATTAATTGTAGAGTTTCATTTAGTTTCTGTAACATAATTAACTGCTAGTGATTATCCTCTGGCATTTTAAAGGAGTGCATTTCTGAAACATTTAATTAAGAAGTGGATGCAACTTTATATCCAATTTGATTTTATATTATACTGGCAACTCATGATACATTCATAACTGTGAAAACATATGCAGATAAAATATGCCCCTTGTGGTCCTATAGAAGGCATACATTCTACTTCAATATCCAGAAAAAGGATTTTAATTTCCAAGATACACAAATCTATAGATGTGATTTTACAAGGCAAATATTTCCAATACATTTACCAGGGTAATTATAACAGTGTGTCAACCAGAAATCTATGCACGTCCTAAATACCCTTTAATTCAGAAATATATTAATCATCCAACAAATTATTTAGCAAGTCACTATACGTTAAGCATGCATAAAATTTAAGTGATAAGACATAAAATACGAACATAAAATCAGTGGTTAGTATGCTGGGCCCAGCTCAGATCAGCTTACCAGAATCGACTGCTAAGATTGCAGGAATTTGGTAAGCCTGTTGTTAAACACTATCATCCTTAAAAATTAAATTGGGTAAGCAATTTTAATTGAATTTTCAACAATTCAATTATGTTAAAAACAAAGACAATAAATACTCAAAACTGCTCACTTCCTATTCATTTCTAACAATTTGCCATTACCTATGTTCTTAAGGTTTGTTTTGATCTCAAGAAATACTGAACAGTATAATGATGCACAACTATATATTTTTCCCAACTCCATGTTCAGAGATGTCACATTGGTAGCTCAAAATTGGCCATGGTAGAAACACGGAAACATTTTTTGGAAATATGGAAACATTTCTTGGAAAACTTACAGATCAGTGACTACGTCCTCATTCCCTGGCCCCAGCGAAATTTTACACATTTATCAGCACCCCATTGCAGAGGATGATAATTAACAATACCAAAGGGTTATACGTATATTATAAATTCAGAAAAGGGAGTAATAAATGATAACCCTTTAGTAAGCCCAGGAAGATAAGAACAAGAAATCTTATACTGGGAAATAAAAGGGTAAATTTGGCGGTAATTTCATTAATAAGAAAAGTTACAAAAGCCACAATAAACACGCCAAGTCTGCAGGTAGGTGAAGTGGCTTATTTCCTCTTTCATAGCAAGGACTTTTTACATTGGTACATTAGGGTGCTTATTGCCAGTGCTAAAATTATAAAGTAGAAATGAGAAGATTCGTCTGAATAATCTTACAGCACGTTCCCTCATGTCCTGTCTTACCTTACCAACTCTTCAACTCTCTAGAGGTCAACTTGGTGACGACTCCTGCTCAGTGACCTTGATGAGGTCTCTGCTACCCTGATGGCTCCATTACCTCAAATGTTGTCCACCTGCACCTTGACTTTCTTCCCTCCCTACCCACCCACCTGAGCTCCTAATCACCTGAGCTCCTGTCACACCAGCTTTCTTCTTTGCCTTATATCCCTGGTCTTCATCAATCAACAAAATCCCACACCTGGGGTCCCAATCCTTTCACATGCCCTTGTTCCACTTTCTCTCCCATTCCCCTCAGTGATTATTCCTGACTTTACCTCTTTTCCCTCTCCACTGATGTCCTGTCCTCCTGAATAATGTAAAATACTGAGGTCATGAGGGGAATTCTTCAACACACAATACCTTTCAAAATTATCTATTGCCACCCCTATCGTTATTTCTTTTGTTTTAGAGGTTAAAGTATCAAACCTTGCCTTGGTGACCTTGAACTTAACTTTCACCTTCTCTGGGATCTTACTATCTCAGTTTCTCCTACTCTCATTATCACAT
>NW_003852560.1:195108-196012 GCF_000181295.1 Otolemur garnettii | reverse complement strand
GCCTGACATTTTTCATTCCTTCTATAATCGTCTCTGATAGAACTTTTCCAGCTTCTACTTTGGAATCACTTAGCCAGAGGGTATTCAGCATCACTGACCTCACCCTGAAATGCTATTCTTCTGGCTTCTGGGAAGCCGGAGTGTTTTCCCAGCATCTTACTGTTTGTTCTTTTTCTCTTGTGAGTCTTCTTTTTGCACCTGCCCTTAATGGTGTGTTCTCTAGAATTCTGTCCTTAGACAGCTTTTCTTCTCACTTTCTGTGTTCTTCCTGGGTGATGTCAATTTTCTCCAACACGCTAATGACTATGTGCTGATGAAACACAAGCTATCTTGAATTTTAGACTTATCCCTGCTTCACATCTCCACTTGGATAGCTGGTAGTCCCTCAAACTCATATAATCATATCTGAATTTAACTTCCCCTTTCCCTAAGTACATACCTTCTGTAGCATTTTGCTTAGTAGCACCGTGATCCATCCATCAGCTCAGTTGGAAACATGGCACCTCCACGTGACGCCTTCCATTAATCCTCACAAACCATCAACCACCAAATTTGTTTGTATCACCTCATAAGCACTCTCTAAATCTGTCTTACTTTCTTTATCTCTAGCTTTCCCTTCTCTAGGCTCTTATCTATACTGGCCTCATGCCTCAATTGTATACCTGTCCAAACTTTGTCCATTAATCTTCCACAGTATGCTCCTGAAGACGACATCCAACCTTCTCAGTACCTTTCCCATTTCGCCATCCACTCTGCAGAGCACTTTCATAGCCCTGTTTTGTTTTGCCTGTCTACCCCATCTCCCTTCTACCTCATCTCCCCTCGACCTCATCTCCCTTCTACCCCATCTCCCTTCTACCTCATCTCCCCTCGACCTCATCTCCCTTCTACCTCATCTCCCCTC
>NW_003852560.1:176862-192784 GCF_000181295.1 Otolemur garnettii | reverse complement strand
TCTACTTCATCTCCCTTCAACCTCATCTCCCTTCTACCTCATCTCCCCTCGACCTCATCTCCCTTCTACTTCATCTCCCTTCAACCTCATCTCCCTTCTACCTCATCTCCCTTCTACCTCATGTCCCTTCTACTTCATCTCCCTTTGCCCTCATCTCCCTTTGCCCTCATCTCCCTTCGACCTCATCTCCCTTAGTGCCCTTCTCTGTCCTGTACTTGGCTTCCTATAAATCTGACCTTCTTTTTGCTCCCTGGAATCCCCATGCTTGAGACTTTGTACATGTTTGGGGCCTGAAATACTCACCCCAACTCTCCTGATTTTCCTTTCCCCAACCCCCATGATTTTTTAAGAATCAGATGATACCTACTCCATGGAATTTTCCTGACTTTTCCCCAGCACCTATCTTCCAAGGTGGGATAAATACCCCTTTTATGCTTCAATCTGCTCATGCAGCTCTTATTCTAGTGGTAGAGACAGATAATAAAAAAATAAATAAATAATACAAATTTAGGCAGAGGATAGAAAGTGAAGGGAGGCGGTTACATTTGATAGAATGGTCAAGAGAGACTGCCCTGAAGAGATAACATTTGAGCAGAGATGTGAATGTAGTGACGATCAAATCACACAAAGCCCTAGTGCAGTAGTTCTCAACCTTCCTAATGCCGCAGCCCTTCAATACAGTTCTCAACCCACAGGTTGAGAACCGCTGATCCAAAGAAAGAGTTCTCCTGAAGCAGGTAACTACATAGCACTACTTTCTAAGATAGAATATAAGTGAAAACATAAGTTGGTGAGGGAGCAAATGAGTTCTTAGCTGAGTCTTGCCACTTACCTATTGGCTATGTGGCGTTGGGCGCATTATGTAAATTACCTGGAGCTCAGTAAGCTCACTTGTGAGTGAGAAGACTACTAACTTTCTTACTTCAGAGGGATTTTGTGATGCTCAGATAAACTAAGATGGATGAGGGTGCTTTGAAAACTGTAAACTCATGGAGCAATCAAAAGTATTATTATTTACTCGGAGTCAGTTCAGGTTCTTTCCTGAAGAATGGATTTTTAAAGACTTTGATATCCATGTCTGGTCAAAATCCATGATAATAATAAACACTCCCACATTAGAGGAAAGAAAATACGTTAATATTTTCTTTTGGGAACAAGTCGTGCTGGTGCCAATAGCCCCTTTTGTCCATGCATTAAGATCTGATTGTCAATGAAGTTGCGAAACTTTGGGGTTAGGTTTTAAATGAAGTAGCAGTATTTTTTATCTCACTCTGGTAGGATACATTTTTTAGTTGGTCACACTCTCACATTCTCCTTTTCTTACTTTATTCTTTTTTAAAAGGAATACTCTCTTATATTAACACACACATATATGTAGCCATTCTACGGGCTTTAATGTGTTACCATAAGGGTCTCGCGGAAAAGTGATGTCGCAGAGAATAAGTACGCTTATTGAAATTGTGTTTTAAATAAAGGTGACCATCTGCTCACTCAGGTAAAATGGCGAGCTTCTTTAATGTGGCTGGTTTACATAGGGAATTTTGTATAGGTGCACAATACAGCAATGACCTCATTGATCCATTTAAACATCATGTGACATCTGATAAACCACTCAACATACACCTTTTGACATAACCCTATCAACGTAACCCAATTCAACATAACTTAATGGAGAACATGTTGTTAGCCATTACTTCTTTGTTCTTATCTGATGATGCCTGAGGCCAGGGAGGAACAAGGTAGATTGAATACCTGCCCCTGCTGACCTTTCCATTTGGAGGCTGTTACTTGGAATCTTTAAGCAAAGCATAGACAACTTACAAGTATGCCTGCACAAAGTCTTTTCACTGCTCTCTCTCAAACAGCTTTTTTTGACCAGAGGCATATAGGTGTTTTGCCTAAATTAATGCATCTATTTATTTATATGTTTTGTTTGTTTATATGTCTATGTATTTTTTGTTTACATGTCATATGTTTTCCTCAAATATGTTTGTAAGTATCTTTAATTTATATAATGATATAATGTACATAATGATATTGTAGGAGATTAAATTCCTACTCTCCACAGTGTTTTACAGATTTGGTACTTAGTAAGCGTAAAAACTTAGATAATGTGGGAGATTTTATTTTTCAAACTAACCAGCAAATTTTGATCTTTGCTCTGAAAAGCATCTACTTTGCAATAGTCAGGAGTTTGTTCCTAAGCCTAGTTCCGGGCTTGCCCTATCTCTTTGAATATAGTTATTCAGTGGAGAAAGAGGCAGGAAATTGTGAGATAAAAATACTCAGACAACCTCAGCAAAGAGTGATCATTGATCTGTTCACTCAAATTCTGTATGAGCTTTTCAATTACTTCCTCACTTGGGCCACTTTCCTTCTAAATCTAGAAGCTGAAGAGGTTCTCAAGTGATACATAATCATGTTTTCCTGAACTGCCACTGCCTGTGGAGAGTCATCTCAACAGAATGAGAGTTGGGTCCACTCCATTCCTAGACTCAACATATTCCTATTTCCGCAATTTCCTACAATGAGTCTTAAGTTGAGCCAGATGCAACTGGATGTATACAAATACATAATTGGCCAGCTGTTAAAACAGGAGCCAATACAGCTCCCCCAAAGGCAAGAAAAAACTCCTCTCAAAAAATTTTCCATGGCAGAAGAGATTATCATTCTGGTTATAATTTTGTATGGTAATTTCACAAATGCAGTTTTGTACTTGCAAGAAAATAAACATCTGCAATTAATTATGCCATGTAAAGCATGTTGTCTGTGCAAGACTCTTTGGAAGTGGTTATTGTCAACCTTTGTCCCTTAAGGGTATTCAAACAAAGATTTATTGGAAGCCATGGCTTCTCAGCCTTTGGCTATGATCATGGTATTTACTGGCAGCCTTCTATGTTCAAAGTACCATGGTATCTACATTTTATTTTGTCATGGAATGGACAGTGTGGGCCAATGTGAAACATGAAACTGAATCTAGTGCTGCCTGCTGTGGGTGGTGTTTATAGGTGAGGCTCACTAAGGTGACCTGGCCAAGAGGGTGGTCTCTGCTAACCCTACCTGCACCATCCCACCATCCCTGGTGAGGGAGTATGGTATAGAGGGCCGAGGCTCAAATCCAAACACCAAACTGAATACTTCAACACATTGTAAGATCTATGTGAAAACCTTCCTCACTCTTCAGAGGTGAAATGCTGTAGAAATGCTAGTCAATATTATCACCATAGACTTCTCACAAAGAGATATTTCCGAACACTCTGGCATGCACTAGTTAGAGTAAGATACACCTAGACAAAGAACAGAAATGCAATTGTTTAAAGACTGTGCTGCTGAATATGTATTGAAATACTGAAACGCAGTTCCTTTCTTTTCTAAATTAACATCAATGATGTGAGCTTTTCCTGTTGAAAAAGGTTTTATTAAATGGCACAGTTTATTCATTTGTAATTGATTCAATCATGTAGACATAGACCCTATAATTATTTTATAGGAAAATAGAGTAATTCTATCTAAAGAGGAGATAAATTTTTAATTTGTTTTTATTAAATCATAGCTATGTACATTAATGCAATCAAGGGGTACAATGTACTGATTTTAAATACAATTTGAAATGTTTTCCTCAAACTGGTTCACATAGCCTTCACAGCATTTTCTTAGTTGTTGTGTTAAGACATTTATAGTCTACACCTAGTAAATTTCACATGTACCCTTGTAAGATGCACCGTAGGTGTGGTCCCACCAATTACCCTCCCTCCGCCTATTCTTCCCCTCCCCCCCTTTCCCCTTTCCTCTTCTTCTTGGGCTATAATTGGGTTATAGCTTTCATATGAAAGCTATAAATTTAAAGGGGAGATATTTTTGACAAAACAAACATTTTTAAATGAGAAGTGTGTCATTTCACATGCTGAGAGCTTAAAGCGAAAGGATTGCTGGATTTGTTCAAAATTGGGAAATAAAGTATTAGAGGGTTCTTTTCCTGCCCTGTTAGCATTTTAGCTGGAGCTTGTTCTAAAGAGGGGTGTACTAGTCTACCCTTAAGAATTATTACAGGGGGTTAGATCAGCCCCATGACTTTTACCCCATCATCCAACCTCAACAAATGAGAGACAGCTGGTGATTCTAAAGTAACTGAAAAGAGGGACTAGGGTAGATAGTTGCAGAACCAATGGGGGAATGCTGAAGCATTTTGTCTGCCTTTCCTGGGGAGAGAATGGAGGTGGGGGTGACAGCTTCTGCTGGTAGCATCGGGAGAGCTTTCCCCAGAGAACAAAGTGTGGAGAAATTAGAAACTCACAGGCTGACTTTGGTCAAGCCTGACCTATGACCTGTTCACACAATGACCACTACTTGCTTCCTCATGGGAAATCCTGAAGGCTGCAACTTGTGTGGCCCTGGGCACACACACTCTCTCAATACTCTCAATATTACATGTTATTTTTTATCATTTTTAAATTTTTAATTATTATGGTTACATAAGAGCTGTACACATTTATAGGGTATATGTGATGTTTTGATGTAGGCGTGCAGTGTGTAATGATTTAGTCAGGATGATCAGAGTATCTAACACCTCAAGCAATTATCATTTCTTTGTGTTAGGAACATAAACATTATTTTTGGTGTAACTTTAAATAACTTGTTTTCTGTTTGGGGAAAAATTCAATGGTTTTCGTGGGCCCTGAAAATTATATTTTTTCAGATGTGAGAAAAAGTTAAAATATTTCCTGTGACTCTTAGTTTTTATTTTTTTTTCCTTCTAATTTTAAAAGCGTTAGATATTTCCATGGGCCCCTGACAGTACTGTGCTGCTAGGTCCTGGGCCTGCTGTGCCAATGGTCATGCTGACCCTGGCTGGAGGAAGCTGTGCCCCTCCATTCACACTGACACTGCCTGCCACGTGATCTTGTATAAGTTCCCCATGGAGCAGAGAAGGTAGCTTAGCTGGAGCCATCCTAATGGGAACTGGCCATTGCGGTTGGAGTAAGATGGCACAATTAAGACAAGCATGGAAGAACATTGCCCTTGCCAGGGTGCACCCCACCCAGTTCAACTCATTCAGCCGCCCAGATATAGTAACAAAATGTTCCATTGGCCAAATTGTAAATAAACCACCAGTTGGAATTTTCTACTTCTTAACCTGGGACATTGAAACATTTTCAAAACTCTGAATTTTGACTTTAGATTTATGTTGCTAAATCGGGGCTTCTCTTCATGAACTTGGCACTTGATAGAAAGATGACGGCTCATAAACTAAATTTAAATTAGTTAGAAAAATGTTTTAAAAATATTTTAGAAGTATTCATTTTTTTAAATTTCAGCTTAGTACGGGAGTACCTAAAATGAAGTTACGTAGTGTGCTTTTATAGGGTTAAAGTCTGAGTTGTAGGTGTGTCCTTTCACTGAGAAATGTGCATTTGGGTGGGAATTTATCTCTTTCCCCCCTCCCCCCAACTGAGTTTCACTGAGTTTTTCCTCCAATGTGAGCATGTCGGTGTTAACCTATGGGTTCCAATTTAGTACTGAGTACACTGTGGTGTCTGTTTTTTCATTCTTGTGATACTTTCCTTGGGAGAATGTCTCTGCTTCTATCCAGGTTGTTACAAAAGATACAAAATCTCCATCTTTTTATTGCTGAATAATATTCCATGGTAGACATACACCACAATGTATTAATTCATTCATGCCTTAAAGGACACTTGGGTTGTTTACACCTCTTTGCAATTGTGAAGTGTTCTTTCACAGAGAAATATGTGTGCTATCGATTCCTCTATTTAGTACAACTTCCTGCTTAGGAATGAATTTGGCTACTTCTCTTTACCTTTATTTTAAAAAAATATGCTTTCCCGTAAGTGATCATTTTCATTAATTAAAGGCTAGAACTTTTGTCCAAATTATTGATATTTTATTGTAACGTATATTTTTAAAAATATAGCAGCTATCCTTGCAAACTGGTAGCCCAGGAGCTAAATGCAACCTACAAAATTTGCTGTTGGGCAGCATGTTGGGGGTCATTTATTTGCTGGCTCTTTGCGTGTGGGGGACATGCCTGCCTTCGTGTCACCCACTGGCTGGCTCTGCTCCCTGTCCCTCCTCCCCTTTTCCTGGGACAGGCACTCTTGGTTCAGCACAGCCCTTCCACTCCCTGTCATTTACACACAGCCCACGTCACCCAGCCAGTTGACCTGCCTGGCTGCTGCAGATGTTTGAGTTTCTGACCCTTCACTGAAGCACATTCTCACCTCTGCTATTTTAGGTCACTGATGTCTAGTTCCCCCAGAGTATACAGTCGGTACTGACTGAGGACCCACTGCGTATACCCTGAAAACTCCTCTTCTTTCACTGGTCACTTTCCCCACTTTGAATATTTCTTGCTTGGGAAATGTGTTTGTTTGAAATCTCCCCAACTCCTTTACAAGCCCTACACATTCTTTGACTTGGAAAACTAATGTTTTAGCAATCTTAGATATAGCAGGAACAACTTTCCAAACATATCACCGCACTAAGCTTTTCCATTATGAAAATTTTCTAGCCAGCAACCTCCACAGAATCCATAAATCTGCATCTCTTTCTCTCACAACCGGTCAACCTCCTCTGATCTCACTTTCTCCTCCACGCCTGGGTGTGCTCAGAAATCTCAGAAAGCACCGTGAGTTATGGGAGTCCTTACTCCTGCATCTTCATCTGAATCAGGGGCCACTGCACAGCCAATTGCATGGCCACTGCACAGCCTGCTTGACTCACACCCATGACAACCATCCAGGAAAGATAAAAATCTAAGATCTTAATGAAAGACGCTATTTAGGTCAGACTCAATTCCTGGTTTCGTAAGTGGGGGGATTGTGGCTCAGCAAGATTGACTTTCTTACTAAAGTCATAGATTCAGCAACAGAATATGCCTAGAATCTAGGTCTCCTGATCCACGTGCAGGGTGCAGTCCGAGTCTGCCTCACCAGTGTGCCCTGCCAGACTCCTTCACCTTATGTCGGGCCCTGCAGAAGCCTCCCTGCCTCTTCCCCCTACTGGGGCTTCCATAAAAACAACCAAAAAAAGCTCTCACAGCCTTGAAACTGACCATATCCTGCAAAGCAGTGTAAATATACAAAGGGGGTATGCAAGATGATCCATTGAAATTGGGTAGAAAATTCCAGAAATGCTTTCTTTTAAATTTTTGTCATGTTATTTTATTTTTGTATGTTTTATGATGTATATGCTATATTAATTCAGTAATATGTGTATGCATCTGATTTGCAAACCAATATTAGAGTATTTGAGAAAACATTTTGGGAAAAATTTTAATATATATTTATGAGCCCACCCCTGGAGATGCTGATGTTTAAAGTTAGGGTTGGGGTCCAGGAATTTCTTTTTTAATAGCCAAAGTAATTCTGATGTACAGAGAGATTTTGGAACCACTGCTCTAAGGTCTTAAGAATTTCTGACATAAGTAAAGTTAAGATGTTGATAAAGTTGGCTATAGGAGTGGAGATAGTGATAAAGTTGGATACAGGCATCTAAGGAATACTATTTACCTTAGGCCTAATGAAGAATAAAGTAACATAACTGAAAAGCAACATATGGACCATGGTCGCCAATATAGACTGTCAGACAAATGCCTAGACTGCTGAGTCTGGAACTCTTCCTTTTGTGATCCTTGAATTTAGTTAAGTAAAGTCTTTTTTCCCCACAATTTTTCTGACATTAAATAAAGAAGACAGATTCCAGCCAAATCATAAAACTGCATCCTCTTAAAGATTGCAATTCAGGCTTCATTTCTATATTCTCTCATTACCTTTGTGACTGCTCTGAGGACTCCATAGGCTCTGGTTTCATTCACATTCGTTTATTTTTTATTTTTATTTTTTGAGCCAGAGTCTCACTCTGTTGCCCTAGCTGGAGTGCCGTGGTGTCATAGCTCACAGCAACCTCAAACTCTTAGGCTCAAGCAATCCTGTTGCCTTAGCCTCCTGAGTAGCTGGGATTACAGCCACTCACCACAACGCCAGCTGGTTTTTCTATTTTTAGTAGAGATGGGGTCTTACTCTTGCCCAGGCTGGTCTTGAATTCCTGAGCTCAAGCAACCCACCTGCCTTGGTCTCCCAGAGTGCTAGGATTACAGGCAGGAGCCACCATGCCCAACCACATCCATTTCTTTTATATCATAAATCCAACAGTTGGAGAGTTGTAAAATTTATTTTTGCCTGATAATTGAAAATTGTGATCTAAGATGTTGTTGGCGATTGCCTCTTAGATTCAGTATCTTGAAGATGATTGCAAAATATAAGTGGCATAAAAATTAGACTTCACAAGGCCCAGTTTTTATAACCTCTTTTAACACCTCTTTAAAGAGGTGTAGTTTAGTGGTAAAAAAAAAAAAAAATTAAAAAGCAACTGCAATCTGTTTCAAAATTACAACTATACATATCCTTTGACTCATACTACTACTTCCAGAAATTATCTTATAAAAACACTTGTACACATATTATTGAAGTATTATTTGCAACAACAAAACAGTTGAGATGGGCTGGCATCCCTCAGACATTAAATAAATAGTACTTTAACCCACAAAGGACTATGCAGTGGCAATAGAAAAGAATGAGAAAGCTTTTTACATACTGATTTAGAAAGATCTTCAAAATATGTTATTAAGGCTGGGCACCTGTGGCTCACGTGGCTAAGGTCCCTGCCACATACACCTGAGCTGGCAGGTTCGAATCCAGCCTGGGCCCGCCAAACAACAATGATGGCTGCAACCAAAAAATAGCTGGGCATTGTGGTGGGTGCCTACAGTCCCATCTACTTGGGAGGCAGAGGCAGGAGAATCACTCAAGCCCAGGAGTTGGGGGTTGCTGTGAGCTGTGATGCCACAGCACTCTACTGAGGGCAACAGCCTGAGGCTCTGTCTCAAAAAAATAAAAAATAAAAATTATATATATATATATATATAATTAAATGAAAAAACAAAGAACAAAATAGCATATGCTACATTTGTATTTCTAAAAAAGAAAAGAAGACCACACACCAAAAGAATCAAGATGAGGTTATTCCCCCCACCCCCCACACCCGCCCCATGCTTAAATACTTCAGGTCTGGAAGTTCCTCCTAAACCTCCTGGTCTAAACATCTTCTGGGTGGGCTCTGTTTCATAATAACCCAGTTTTTTCTAGTTACCCTATTTGGTCAGAGATAGTAACTAGTTTCTAAGGTAGCTATTACTATCCCATGGAAAAAGGAGGAAATTGAGGCACAGTAATGGAGCCAGGAGTGAAGCCCACATTTTCTCACTCAAGCCTGAGCTGTTTTTTTTTTTTTCCTTTTTTCTTTTCTTAAGAGAACAGGTCTCACTTTGTTGTCTGGCCTCGACGCGAACTCCTGGACTCCAGCCTGTCCAGTAGTTGGGGCTACAGACACACTGCATCTCTGAGCCTTTTTAAAGCATAGCACAATACTATTCACAGATGTTAACATCTAAATTAAAATTGTATGGTTGACACTGTGTGCTTTAAGCAAAATGAACATGGTACTAGGGGAGAAAATAACTCAAATGACAGAATTTAGTTGGTGGGAGTAGGAAGGTGGTGTCTAAGAGAGGCCTTTCTGAGAAATTCACGTTTCTGCTGACACCTAAAAGAAGACAATGGTTAGTGTGGCTGAGGGTGGGGATAGAGCATCTTTGGTTTGTGCAAACGCTCTGGAGTGCAGAAAGAGCTGAGTGTGTCCAGAAAGGAGGTGTATGAGAGTAGAGTGGCTGGGTCATAGTACATGGGGAGGAGGAGGGCCATGGGCTGAGCCTGGAGGGTGACAGTGATCACTCAGGGCAGGTGGGCCAGGAAAAAGAACTTGATTTTTCTCCTTAGCGTATCAGGAAGCCACTGGAGAGAAGTGGTATGATCTAATTCATATTCTACAAAGATCACTGGCTGCAGCATGACAACAGAATTTCAGGGGGGAAGAGGGAGTGAAGAATGGGCAGGAGCGGAAGCTGAGAAAGTCATGGTTATTCTCATAGTTTCGGGAAAGGGTGGAGAGGTGAACCAAGATACTGCAGTGGGGTCAGAAGACTTGGTCAGATTTCAGGTATATTTTAGAGGTAAAAACAACAGAACTTGACAGCAGGTTGGATATGTCCAAATGCGTTCCTTGGGTTATGCACTACCAAACAGCCCCACTTAGCAACCCAACATACTTTCTGGATCAAGACTTGTGATAGTTCTGCCCTTCCTCACCACCACCAAAAACCAAAGACCCAGGGTGGAGAGCTGGACTTCTTTGCCAGCAGGAACAACACAAAATTCTCTGCATGGAGAATGGAGGAGGTAGATTCTGTGGGTTAGTGAGAACTTAACTATGAGTTATGATTTTTTTTTTTTTTGAGACAGAGTCTCACTATGTTGCCCTCAGTAGAGTGCCGTGGCATCACAGCTCAAGCAACCTCCTACTCTTGTGCTTAAGTGATTTTCTTGCCTCAGCCTCCCAAGTAGCTGGGACTGCAGGTGCCTGCCACAACACCCAGCTATTTTTTGATTGTAGTTGTTATTGTTATTTGGTAGGCCCAGGCTGGAATCGAACCCACCAGCTCTGGTGTATGTGGCTGGCACCCTAGCTGCTGAGCTACAAGCACTGAGCCTGACTTATGATATTGTCCGTGAGCAAATGGATTTATAACCAACTTAGAAACGGGCTCGCTGAACATTATGTATTTATAAGCTAGAATTCACTTTATAAAGAAAAATATATACATTTTGCCTTTTGTTTGTGTTTTCCTAGGCCTGTCAGAGAGTTTTCCATGCCAAGAGGAGCAAACACTTTTTGCTACTGTGTTAAAGCAAATGTGATTGTCACTGGAGGTAAGAGGACAGTTTATGATACACAAGAGATTTTTCTGTTTTGCAAACAGTGCTCTCCCTGAATTCTGCTGCTGGAAAAAACCTATTAGGGAATGTAAAAATTTGTATAAAGTCTAATTTGTCTGTCTTTTTCTTTCTGGCTCCTGGATTTGATGGCACACTCAGAAAAGCCTTCCTTGCCCCAAGAATATATGAAACAAATTTTCCTATATTTTGAGCTGGGCGAGGTAGCTCATGCTTGTAATTCTAGCACTTTGCGAGGCTGAAGTAGGAGGATCCCTTCAGGCCAGGAGTTTGAGACCACGCTGAGCAAGAGTGAGACCACTGTCTCTATAAAAATAAAACAATTAGCCAGGAGTGCTGGCACACACCTATGGTCCTACCTACTTGCTAGACTGAGGTAGGAGGATCACTTTAGTTGGAGGTTGCTGCAAGCTATGATGATGCAACTTCTCTCTAGCCAGGGAAACAAGAGTGAGACCTTGTCTCAAAAAAACATTATTCTATTTTACCATAATTCATATTTATTTTGTTTTTAGAGCTTTAATCTATCTGAACTAATTTTTCTGCGTGAGAGCATGAAATTCTAGGCTTTAAAGGAGTCCTTGAGACCCCTAAAGCAGAAGGACACTGTATGTCTATGTGACTTTTTTTTTGCAGTTTTGGCCAGGGCTGGGCTTGAACCTGCCACCCCTGGTATATGGGCCCGCGCCCTACCCCTTGAGCCACAGGCACCGCCCAATGTGTCTTTTTCTAAAGAGAAAGTCCAAAATTTTACCAAACCCTCAAAGGAAGATCGTGACTAAAAAGCTCATGTGCCAATGGTTTAGAGCTAACAGAGACCAGGATCATGGCCAAGATCTTGAAAAGAACTCACATTTAAGGGATAAGTCAGGTAGAGGCTAAGAAACAAGGTTATTTTCTGAGACGAAGGGGAAAGATGACAAAATAAGAACTGAAATTTCCATTGAGACTCAGACTCCTCATTTATAAACCTGAGGATTAAATACAGAGTGAGGCTTTGAGCCTGGGGTCCGGAGTCACACCACTTGGGGTCTAATCCTGGCTCTCTCACTTGCAAGCTGTGTAGTGGGCAGGCTGTTAACTCCTCTGAGCTTCAGTCTCATCTCTAAGAGGAGTTGATAATTGTATTGACCTACAAGGTTATATAAGGATCAAATTTATTCAAATAAAGTATTTAGCACAATGCCTTGCCCATAGTAAATGCTTCATACATGTTTGCTAATGATAATGCTAAGAAAATGATACCTCCTATATATGGAGATGTGTGAGATTAATTGGGAGAACGTGTCCTTGATACAGCATCTTTCTTCCAAGATGGGGAGGTTTTGTTGGGATAAAATGGAAGCTGAGATCCCAGTTAAGTTACTGTTACAGAGGACGTGAGCAAGATGGAGAGGGTCTGAATTATCATAGTCACCTACGATAATTCTGGAAAGAGAAAAGGGCAAGCCAGAGTCAAAGACGTGGAAAATGAATTATTCATCAGACCTGGAGACAGAATAATAAAGGGGATTAGTAAGAGAGATTAACCAGCTCCGAGTTTTTAAGAGAAATGGAAGAACAGTAATTGTGTTGATAATTATATAGAAATCAGGAAGAGGGTGCCTTCAGTGGGGAAGGACAGCAAATGAAAGCTCCATTTTGCAACTAAATATTAAGTGTTTATTAGACAACCAAGAGGATATTCCTTGTGATGGGAGAAGACCTGATTGGAGATGAGGGATGTTAGGGCTCCCCAGGTTGCCTGCATCAGAAGAAGATGAGCTCCCAGAAGCTTCTCAAGGAGACCAGGATTGCCTGACAAGAGACAGGAGGCATGCTGATTTGCAGGATGTAAAGGGGCAAAACAGAAGCACAAACAAACAAACATCAAGAAGGCGGCTTATATTGGAAAACTGAACTTTTAAAAGGGAAAGAACAAAAAATGACTTTAAAAGAGAAGAAAACTCTCTCATAGAAAAAGTCAATAAATTTACCATTGGCAAGAGAGCTTAGAGCAAAAATACCCATCAAAGGCGCCAAGATGTATAATGAGTAAGTGCTATTGGCTCCTTCTGTGTAAGACTTCTTCAAATTCCCTACCCATAAATACACACAGGAGGCGATGTTTGGCTTCCCACCTAGAGTATCCTGCCTTACCACTTAAGTTTCTATATTGCTAAGGATAAAGAAAGGCAAGCTTCTGCTTCACGGCTAAGTAATCTCCTCTGAGGGCATAAAGTTAATTTTTTCAAGCACACTACAATGGGAGCAGTCGTAGCCCGGCCACTAATTAACTGCATGATCTAATCAATCACTTAATCTCTCCCTGTTGCTCATTTTCCTCATCTGGCAAGATCCCTGTGAAACTAAGACACTGTGATTTCATTCTTTAAAGAACTGAGTGTTCTTAGGGGATGAACTAAAAATGTCCTTTGGAAAATTTGGAACGTGGTTTGCCAATGAGATGCTATTCAATTTTTAGTCACAGCCTTGTGCACTCAAGAGAAACAGGCATTAGTTGACCACAAACTTCTAAAATTTAACTGAGGACATTGAGAAAAGACGGACGGCATATGGATAAGAAGTCTGCAAAGAAGTGTGTAGGAGTCGTGGCTGAGACAGGGAGCAAGGTGATGATGGTGATGATTCTAAGAACGAATTGAGTCAACTGTAGTAATTATGGTTATCATTTGAAGATCTCTAAACTCTAGAATGCACAAAGGAATAAATGATAGAATTGGGTATTTTTAGAAAAGAAGCTTGGATACTTGTGTCACAATTGCTTAATATCATTGACCCTTCCTGAGTTGATGACTTACCGTGACTTACCACTTCTCATGGAAATGGGCATGTTTCCCAGGCTGGCCTGTGGTCAAAGGAGGCCCGGGAGATGCAGGGGAGCTTGGTGGTGATGAGAGAGGAAGCATCAAATAGTACCTGAGAATCCAACTTGGTGACAGACACTGCCCTCACCACTGCATGGGTTCAGTTAGGTGAAACTATTTGCCTTCTCTCCTTCAATGCAACCCCCCTCCCCCATGAAAAAACCCTGTGAAAAAGCAGTGCTTATGCACATGGCGGACATGAGTTCCGATTTCTAAAATCCCATTACTACATTACTCTTAACCCACTCCTGTGGCCAGCCCTTTGTTTTCACACAAAAGAATACAAAATGTTAAGAACTGGTCAGTTTTCATATACATTGTAATCTTAATATTTTAATCGCTTCTGGGGGAAATGTATTTGGTAAAGTGGTAGGACTAACCCACATCAGTGTTTCTAGAAGAAGGCATTTGGCTTTCATTAACCTCAGCATTCGGTGTAAGACTCTCACCTACAGCTTGGAAGCACACTAATTACAGGTCTTCTAGCTCTCTTATGGAGGTAAGAAAGCATTTAGCAGTACGACCAACAAGCAATTAATACTTCCCACCATGAATAATGTATTGAACTGTCACAGTTATGGAGCCTCTATCAGGAGAAAATGCAAATCCTCGATAACTAAAAACACATTTGCCTCAGGAGAATACTCGTGTCGATTAAGCACTCAGTCAAGCACGTTGTGAAATGTACAGTGTGTACCAGCTAATGGCTCAAAATATAAAATGAAAGCAGCTCTCCTAGGCATAGCTGAACGTGTTAGATGTTGCAGGGACATTTGATGAGCTTGAAAAAAACACATGCTCTCACAGAAAAAAAAAAAAGCCAAATCAGGACAAAGTATTTACAAAAAAACAAACAAACAAACAAACAAAAAAAACCCTTTATATTTCCTATGTATTATTTTGGCGACCATCAAGAATTATTCAAAAACAAAAATAGAACTTTTCTATCCAAAATAGAACTTTTCTCCACTAGCTGTTTTAAGAATTAAGCCCCTAGTACATACTGTAGAAGTTTCAGCACATAGACACAATTATCTCCCATCCTAGGTACCTTGGGGGTTCCACATGCATTTCTTGTGTTTTATCCAACAAATATTTTTTGCATAACTATTATGGACCAGGCACCATATAAAGATCAGCTTGTCTTCTCAACTTTCAAGAATTCAAAGTCTGAGAGTATAACTAAGACACATCTATAGATAACTATAATACAAAGTAGAGATGATTCAGCAGATGATGATGATGATAGCAGTACCAGTAATGCAGGTGGAATATCATGCCCCTTTCTGCTCATCCTGGCTCCAAACAGCCACCTCATGAACAGTATAAAGATTCCATTTCTACCAACAGAAGTGAGCAGCACTGGAAGACTTCTGGTTGTAAGCAGCAGGGAACCTCTAGAAGATTGTTTTTACCTACAATGCCTGATGAACGAAGCCCTTAGTTTAAGAGGCCTGACCAATTTCCACGTGGCAGTCCTCTATTGCATCTTTCTTCATGTGATACAAAAGTTAACAGATTTTCTTCTGGGGATAGCCTGGTCTCATCCTCTGGAAACGATAATGCCCATTTCAGGGAACCCCTCCCACCCTCAATGCCAACATTACATGGGACCATCTGTGGGCACAAGGCTTAGGTTCTGAGCACATCTGAGTAATACGATAACTTCTTGGTCATTGCCAACGAAACACAAATGCAGGCAAGATACTACATTACTGGAATTGTTCCATTTGAATTATGTTACTGAAACTCTCAGGGAGTTTCTCATTACCTATAAGAATTCCAGAATGTCCTCTACTGTCAAGGTAGTAATCTGTCCCTCCAGAACACACAATTATAAAACTTTAGAACCAGAAGGAAGCTTGAAGATCAAAATTTTACCCAAGGAAATCAAGGCTGCAGAAAATAATGTGCCACAAGTCACACAGCTTGTCAGCAGGCAGAGTTGAGACTGAATCATTTCTCTTCATTCCCACCCAGGCCTGTTTTTCCTCCTGGCCACAGCAATCTGGTTCACTAGTGCTCTCGCTGGCTCACTCTCTCCCTGTCTTGTTTTTTTCTGTGAACTCAGCCAGCTCATCTCATCAAGAGAGATGCATTTAGATCAAGTGACTCAACAACTGAGATAACAGCTTGCTAAAGGAAAGAAAATCCTACCTTTGCTGTGGCTTCATCTAAATCCTGGCTTAG
>NW_003852560.1:171443-176710 GCF_000181295.1 Otolemur garnettii | reverse complement strand
AGATTCTAAACTTTCAAAAGCAGGGACCATGTTTCATAAATCTATGTACCATTTCCTCTCCCCGACCTTCTCTAAACGCATTATAGAGGGCAGGGGCTTAGTATAATAATGGCAGTCGTATTTATTGTCAGTTCATGCTCCAGCAACTGTTCAGCTACACAAGCATGATTCCATTTAATCCTCACAATAAAACTATGTCTTAAATACCACTTACTTTCATTTTATAGGAAAACTCATATGTAGAGAGGTGAAGCAACTTAACTCAATGTCATAAAGCTATAATCAGTTAAGTAACAGAGCCGGGGTTCAAATTAAAGTAGGTATGTTTAAAATACGTATGCTTCACTTTATGAGTGACTCTCCTAGCCAACCCACTTACTTAGTAAACATGTATTAAGTACTTACTACCTGTCAAACATTGCCATCAATAAGAAATATAAGGCTCACCAAACAAGGGACATTTATAGACACAGATAGATGTGTAAACAGACAACTATAATTGTGCTATAGATAAAAGAAATCCAAAGGAAATGCCCTAGGAACCCATAAGAAGGACTCCGGTCCATTTGGGGCTGAGGAAAGTGATTAGCAAGGGCACTGGGGAAAGCAATGTTGGACTAAAGGGGTATAAATTTTAGTCTTCTGCAAAAGTAGACTTTGGGCAGGAAATATATGTAGAATTTCTCTGTGTCCTTAACACACGGCAAAATACGAAGTGTTTAGTCATTTCTAAAGAAATCTTTGCACTTGTTAAGAAGGGTAGTATTGATGTTTAAATTTTAAGAAAGTATCCCACTTGCTCATTGACATAGTCCTTAAAATATCCTGGCTGATGTCTTAGTCAGCTAAAGCTGCCATAACAAAATACCATAGGTCGGGTGGCTTAAACAACAGAGATGTATATCCTTACCTTTCTGGAAGCTAGAAGTTCAAGATCAGCTGGCAGCATGGTCAGTTGCTGGTGAGAGCTCTCTTCCTGACTTGTAGACAGCTGTCTCCATCCTGTATTCTCACGGGGTAGGGGGAGAGAAAGAGAGAGAGAGAGGAAAAGCTCTGGTGTCTTTTCTTGAAGGGCACAAATCCCTCGTGACCTCATCTAACCCCAGTTATCTCCCAAAGGCCCCATCTCCAAATAACTTCACGTTGAGGGTTAGGCCTTCAATGTATGAATTTTGAGGAAAACGAACTCAATCCATAGCGGTTGCTTGAGAAATGGAAACTAAGAATTAATTGTGACCTGAGCTTTTTCGGCCTGCCACTAACAATACTCCAAGATTAGGGAGCCTCTGAAATGAACTGTTGACTTTCCCCGAAGAGGCAGATGAACCTTTAACTAAGATGCATTTTTCATTTAATGCATGTTTTCTCCCTCTTTTGGCACATGACGTTCAAACTTCTGAGCTGTGATTCATCATCTGAACACTGAAGTTATCGAAGTTATTCAATATGTATTTGTTGAACTATAGTTTACCCACTGCAGAGATGACAGTAAACAAGAAAAAGTCCTGTCCTCAAGGCACTTAGAGTTTAACAGATGGTGCAGACAAATAAATAGTTAAAAGGTCATGGGGATGAAGGAGGCACACAGGGCACTCAGTTTTGAAGAATGTGAAGGTTTTCTGGAATATTCTTAAGTGCTAAGACTTAAAGGGTGGATTGGGATACCCTAAAGAAAGAGAACAAAAAACGGATAAAGAAAATACTATGCTCCTTTTCATGGGCCCAATAATAAAATCATAGAATTATGGAAACATCTGTGTCTATCACATTCGCCTGGCTTGTCAGTATCTAGCTAACAAGTCACCTAATTATCCCTCTATAATCTGGCTGGCTCTTTCAGCACGAATAAGTCTATTAACTTGAATCTACAATATATGAGGACTGTCTGGAAAGTATCCAGCCATTGTTAATACTATTTTTCATATCACATGGCTAGATACTTCCAGACAGGCCTTGCCTATCAGCAAATACATCTTTTAGGTAGCCAAATGCACGCTACCAGATTAAGTAAAATGACCATTCTGAATTTTAGGGTGTTTATATGTAAATTGTGACTTCATAACTTAGGTTCTATCCAAATTATAATGTATAATGCTTTCATAAAATTTTTTTCCCTAGTAGCCTAAAGTTTCTTAGTTATAAAAAAGGTGCTTAAGAATGCATTGTAGTATACCTAACTTGATTCTATTTTCAGATATGTAATCTGAACAACAGTTAAATGATTATATTAAAGTATTCAATTAAAATTATTTACTCTTTGGGAGTTCCTTTCTTTTTCTTATAACTGAATTAGATCATACATTTGTAGGATTCCAACTTTAAATTCCTTCATATTCTTATGTCTCAACTTCCAGGATATCATTTAATGAGTTATCTGTGACACAGAAAAATCCGGTATTTTAAATGGATTCTGTGCACTGTAAACTATTATACAATTTATATTACTCTTTCTAAAAATGCAGTTATATTACAACTGTGCACTAGTTTCGGTGTTGGCTGCTGCAACAAATAAACCCCAAAGTGTAAATGGCTCAAATATAATGAAAATTTATTTCTATCTAGTCATGTAAAATCTAAAATCACCTCTTACAGCTTACTGGCTAACAGTCAATAACTGATCACATCTAACTACAAGGGAGGAATCTGGAAACATGATCTAGCTGTATACTCAGGAAGAAAAGATACGAGTTTGGTGAATACCTAGCCACTTTTTGTTATAAAACTGGATGGGGGTATATGTGTTTGTGTGAGCATGCATGTACACACACCATATAAAAATAAATCTCTGATTCATTGTTTATTTTTAATGTAATCAGAATTCCAATAAATCATAGTTAAAGAGTGTAGTAAAAAAAATTATGGAAGGCTCAGCACCTGTAGCTCAGCGGCTAAGGCACCAGCCACATACACTGGAGCTGGTGGGTTCGAACCCAGCCCAGGCCTGCCAAACAACAATGACAGTTACAACCAAAAAACAGCCAGGCATTGTGGCAAGCACCTGTAGTCCCAGCTACTCAGAGGGCTGAGGCAAGAGAATCACTTAGGCCCAAGAATTTGAGGTTGCTATGAGCTGTGATGCCATGGCACTCTACCAAGTGCAATACAGCGAGACCATGTCTCAAAAAAAAAAAAAAATTATGGAAGAAGGAGATACAGTTAGCAGGTTTATGGGAGAAATACTCAACCGCATTACTTATCATAAAAGTTAACTAAACATAAAGCATCGTTTTAATCCTACTAAAATAACAAGCATTTTAAATCATGGTCATACTCATGTGTATGTGTAAATACAGTTCTTATAAAACAGGCTTGATGACAAAACAGCAGCAGATGGAAAACAACTCAACTGCAGAACGTGTCCTGGAAGACACAGATGTGATTTGATATTAGAAGAAAGATAAGAATGTGATTGAGGGAGAGATATGTTTGAAAGTTCGACCACCTGAGAAAATAAATAATCTTTCCCTTTCCTCCTTTTCAGGAGATGACAAAGTCCTCCGACTGTGGCATCCCAATATCAGCACCAAACCCGTGGGGAAACTCGTGGGACACATGTTCAGCATCACCGAGATAGTAACTAATGAAAAAGATCAGCATGTCATCAGCCTGTCCTCTGCAAAGGTAACAAAAGAAAAGAGCAAATGCAAACAACACAATCTATTTTTTTTCATTAAAATTACCTTTGGGAAACATAGAGTAGGTACAATTTTTTTAATGAAATATGTGATAGTCACTAAGAAAAATATTGTCAGCATTGAGGAGGAAATGAGAAGCCACCGTCCTGTTTCTACTGGTTATGGCATAAGAAGGAACGTGTTTAGAGAGAAGTATAAAATAAATACCATATTGGGAAGACAGCGAATATTATCTTCAACAATAGAACATGAGAGCCTTTCCTATAGATAGAAACATCATCATTAGAGACAGGAAAAATAAGGATTTCTGTTATTGTTGCTATTATTAAGGATTGTTTGAAAAATCTTACCAATGAGGTAAAATAAAAAATGAGTTATAGGGTGGCGCCTTGTGGCTCAAAGGAGTAGGGTGCTGACACCATATGCCAGAGGTGGTGGGTTCAAACCCAGCCTCGGCCAAAAATTGCAAAAAATAAAATGAGTTATAAATATTAGAATGGGGACACTAAACTATATTTCCAAATGCTGTGACTGCTGATTTATTAAATCAGCTTAAAATGTGGTGAAGGCTATGTTAACCAGTTTGATGAAAGTATTTCAAATGGTATATAAAACCAGCACATTGTATACCCCATGATTGGATTAATGTACACAGCTAAGATTTAATAAAAAAAAATAAATCAGCTTAAAATTTTTATTTTATTTTATTTATTTATTTTTACTTTTTGGACACAGAGACTTACTCTGTTGCTCTAGGTAGAGGGCTGTGGCATCATAGCTCATAGCAACCTCAAATTCTTGGGCATAGGGGATCCTTCTGCCTCAGCTTCCTGAGTAGCTGAGACTACAGGTGCCTACCACAATACCTGCCTAATATTTTCTGTTTTCAGTAGAGATGGGATCTTGCTCTTGCTCAGGCTGGTCTGGAAGTCCTGAGCTGGAGTGACCGACCTGCCTTGACTCCCTGGAGTGCTAGGAGACAGGTGTGAGCCACCCCACCTGGCTGTGATGAATGGGTGTAGGAAAGTAATTTAACCACTCTAGGTCTTTGTACCCTGTTCCTGCTGCTTACAACCAGAAGTCTTCCAGCTCGGCTCACTTCTGTTGGTAGAAATAGAATCTTTATGCAGTTCGTGAAGTGGCTTTTTGGAGCCAGGATGAGCAGAAAGGACGTGATCCTAAGCTCTCAGTGCCTACAGTATTCCACCTACATTACTGTTACCACTATCATCGTCATCACCTGCTGAATCATCTCTACTTTGCATTATGGTTATCTATCAGCGTGTCTTATTTATACTCTCAGACTTTGAATTCTTGAAGGTGGAGAAGACAAGCTGATCTTTATAAGGTTTTATGCTGCCTGGTCCATAATAGTTATGCAAAAAATATTTGTTGGATAAAACATAAGAAATGCATGCAGAACCCCCAAGATACCTAGGATGGGAGATAATTGTGTTTACGTGATGAAACTTCTATACTATGTACAAGGGGCTTAATTCTTAAAACAGCTAGTGGAGACTATTGGGTAGAAAAATTCTTGGTGGTCACCAAAGTAATGCTCAGGAAATTTGAAGGTTTTTTTGTTTTGTTTTTGATAAATACCCTTTCCTGATTCGTCTTTTGTGTGTGTGT
>NW_003852560.1:166706-170209 GCF_000181295.1 Otolemur garnettii | reverse complement strand
TTTCTGTTACACAGCTCCTAGGATTTTCTCCTTCACTTTCACTTTGGCCAGACTGATGACTATGTGCCTTGGTGATGTCCTGTTTGCATTGAATCTTCCAGAAGTTCATTGATTTTCTTGTATCTGGACATCTAAATCTCTAGTTAGACGAGGGAGGTTTTCCTTCATTATTCCCTGTAATAGTTTTTTCATGCTTTTTACTTTTTCTTCTTCCTCGGGTATACCCATGATTCATGTGTTTGGGCATTTTACATAATCCCATATTTCTCAGTGACTTTGTTCATTTATCTTGACTTTTTCTTTATTTTTCTGACTGACTGGGTTAACTTTAAAGCCTTATCTTCAAGTTCTGAAGTTTTTTCTTCTGCTTGGTTTAATCTTTAAAATTTTCCACTCTATTTTGAAATTTCCTAAATGACTCTTTCATTTCCAGAAGTTCTGCTATTTTTTTTAATACCTCTCTCCTTAATATTTTCATCCACACCCCGAATTATCTTTCTGCACTGCTGTTTGACTTTCTTGCTGATACCATTGAGTTACTTCCAATCCATTATCTTGAATTCTATATTTGACATTTTCAAAATTTCCTTTTGGTTGGAACTCATCACTGGAGAGCTAGTATGATCCTTTGGGGGTGTCAAAAGAGCCTGCTTTTTCATATTGTCAGAGTTTTTATGCCGGTTGCTTCTCATCTAGAACCTCTACCCTCAGCTCAATCCAGATAGATTTATATTTCACCTGTTTTCCTTTGCTGCAAACTCTGCTTCTCAGTGCAGAGTGGGAGAAGTACATGGCCTTCCAGCTCATTCAGATAGTTACCCACTATCATATTATTGGCAAGTTGTGTCAGTAACTCCTATGACTTTGGATGAGTAACTGTCAGAGCCAGGGAGAGTGGGGGAGCGTTCAGGTGCCAATAGTAGTGAAGTAGTTTAGGTAATTTCCAGTCCCCAAGCCTCTGGGTGGTGTGCTTGAGTCCTAGGAGAACCAGACCAAGAATGTGCTGATGAATTTGCCCTCAAGTCTCTGTGAGTTCATGCCCTGGCTGTGATAATGAGGAGTGGGGTGATCTCCTGCTCTGGAAGAATGCTCAGACTCTCTCCTAGTTTTGCAGTCTTTCCACCAGGATATTATTATCTTCCCTACTGCTAAAATTGCATGTCTAGTCACAGAGCCCAAGTGTTAAATAGTTACGTCACATCTACTGCTTCTGAACAAGAATTGGCAAATGTTGAAAAATGCAGAGACAAATATAAACTTCACTTACATTCATTTCATTAGCAAAACCAATGGTTGGTAACTTTTTCAAGCACAGTTCTAGTTTCCAAAAGGCTATTACTTTTTTTCTATGAAAATGAGAATTATACATGCTTTGATGATTTAAAACAGATAACAAATAGGGGTAAAAGTTGATATTTTTCTTAAATTTTCACTTTGGTAGGGATCTGCAGAAACTTGAGAAAAGGCAAAGTTTGACTACACTGTGGGTGTGCTTTAGAGTGAATATTCGTGTCCCGAAATCAAGTGCCAAGTGGATAAGGTCACCAACTTGGCTTATAGATCAGCTGGGCTTCATCTCATGTATGATTGTGTATCTAAGATGTTCTCATAAGTGAATATTATGCCTACTATCTCACTTCTAGGCAGCATAGCTAACAGGATGAGCCTCTAGGATCAGAGAAACCTAAATGGAATTCCTGGCTCTGACAAATGCTAGAAGTGCCTTTGGGTGAGTCATATAAGATCATTGAGGATGATGGCTGAGTACTTTCCTCGTAGGGTTGATGTGAGGATTAAAGGAGATAATGCAAGTCAAGAACATAACACATTATCTTTCTGTAACCATCCCTCATTGCATGTCAGCAATTATCAGAAAGGCAGGTGATCTCTTCTCTCTAATAGTAGTTACGGACTTGTGTTGATCTATCCATCCTTGTCCTAGACCTCCTTTGTGATCACACACAAGTAGAGATTGTAGGTGTGGGCCATGGTGTAGAGTAGGGTGCATCTTCCTTTAAAAAACCCATACTTCAGATGCTTTCAAAGTCATTTATACTCAAAGCTTGCTGATGTTTAGATGAATCTCCCTGAACCCTTAGTACTACTCTCACTTTCCATAAGCAACCTCATCTTTTCCTGATCATTTTGAGGTCTGTTCATTAATTTCTCTCTTTTCTATCTTGAAATGTTTCTGTATTTTTGCCTATTTATCCTCCCTTTCCTCTTGCATAAGAACAAGTATTTTCCTTCTTACCTAAATCAAATCTTTCCTCTTACACTGTTAATCTGAACACAGCCCCATCAAGAACCTTGTTTCATCAACTGTGCTTTTATTCCTCTTATGTCCAATTTATCTACCTCCAAAGTTTCCTTTTCCTCAATTACAAACCCTTTAGTTTTTGTTTATATATTTTTAAAACATCTTCATATCTAAAACTAAATTTATTTTCCACTTCAAATTGCCTTTTCCTTACTTTTGATTTTCCTCTGTTAAAGGTACTGTTTGCCTGTTTCCTAGTGAGCCATCATCCATTTTGAGACAGAGTCTCAAGCTGTTGCCCTGGGTAGAGTACCGTGGCATCACAGCTCACAGCAACCTCAAACTCTTGGACTTAAGTGATTCTTCCACCTCAGCCTCCCAAGTAGCTGGGACTATAGGTGCCCTTCACAACACCCAGCTATTTTTTGGTTGTAGTTGTCATTATTGTTTTAGCTGGCCTGGGGTGGTTTCGAACCCACCAGCCTCAGCATAGGTGGCTGGTGCCCTACCCACTGAGGTATGGGTGCTGCTCCTTGATCCATTTTCAAAGTCTCTTTTGACCCTTCTACCTCCCTAACCTCTATGACCAGCCAAATCTCTTAGCCTCTGAAATATATCTCATATAGATTACCTCATTCTTCTTCCCATAGTCATGGCCTTAGTTCTGACCCACCCACCGAGGGGCTCCCAAGTGGAGGTGGTACATTAGGAGGAATCGAGTCCTCCTATCTTCATTCTCTTTCTTCTCCAAATCATTAAAATATTGTACACCATAATGCTCCTCCAATCCATTTATAATCTTATCATTGCCTCCTTACATATTTTCAAAGACATATCATCTCTTACAAATAGAGTTCCAATTTTTTCTAGTTTATAAGGTTCTCTATGGTTTGTAACCAGAATATCTTTTCAGCTTTATTCACCTTGAGGAACTCTGAGCTCCACTGAACTGTTCCCCCCAAAGCTTTGTGCTTTCCCATCTTTGTCTGAAATAATTCTTCTCCTATTCCCATCTATCTTATCCTACATTTAAACCTAAGTGAAATATCATGTCTTCCAAGAAGCCTTTATGAAGAAAAAAATAGACTTCTTTCCCTTTTTGTCCATGAGAAACGCATACATTTTAAATAAATCCAGGGATATGAAGAAAAGTCGGCCCTTCAAAATATTTTATCTTTAAGCTGAAAAATTCCGAAATAGTCCTTTGCTTTAGTACCTTGAGCTTTCTGTTTGTATGGGATTA
>NW_003852560.1:163760-166250 GCF_000181295.1 Otolemur garnettii | reverse complement strand
TCAGCACCCAAGATGTGATGCTATTTGCCTCTGTGCAGGCCCTTGCTTTGGGATTCAGCACCCAAGATGTGATGCTATTTGCCTCTGTGCAGGCCTTCTTGCTTTTCTTTTTTCAGTTTAGCACCCAGGACAGCTCATTGACAACCTTCAGAAGAAAACCTTGCTGATGGTTCTGAGTCATGGGAGCAAACGTGCCTACAAAGGAGGGAAGCAGTCTCTGCACCAGGCTTCCTTTTGTGTGTGGCTCTCACTCTTTGCCTTTATAACCCGGCATTACTACACATTTGCGTAACATAAGCTATGCTGTTTCTGATCGATACCCTTTGGGACTTTTTCTGTTGTCCTTTATATTGTGTTTCGGAGTGTCTTTATACTACTATGTTATCCTCTAGACCCGTGGTTCTCAACCTTCCTAATGCCGCGGCCCTTTAATACAGTTCCTGAGAACTGCTGCTCTAGACTTTCCTTTTACCCTCCAGTCAGCTTTCAGACCCTCTTGGACACACACACACACATTCACAGACACACATATTCACTACAGCTTACCTAAGGTAACAGTGTGGACATTGTATTGACATTAACCTTCATCTCTCATACAGTATGATTTTCTGACATTGTTCTTTGGCTGGAAAACAGATTGTGTCTCAGGGTTATATTACTAGGAATCCTGACTTCCTGTTGTGTTAATATCGCTCAACCCATACATGAGCCCCTACTAAGCGTCTAATATCTTCTCAGGCCCTGGTTTTGCAACTTGAAATCTGTAAGTTATCAAACTGCCTATCATATTCTCAAAAGGCAAAGGTGATTTGACAATACCTTACAAAATTTAAAACATTCACGCACACCCTTTTAGTTTCTTTTGTAAAAGCAATAGTGAACCTGAACTATTGTGAACCTATTGCTTTTATAAAAGAAAATAATGGAAATAAGTCTAATGTCCTTTAATAAGGGACTAATTACAAGAACTCATGAGTCATTCATACAACAGAATACTATCCAGCTGTTGGAAAGAATGAGATAAAGCGGGCATGGTGGACACACCTATAGATCCAGCCACTTGGGAGCCTGACGAGGTACATCATTTAGCCTAGGAGTTTGGGAACAGCTTGGGCAATATAGTTAGACCTCCCCCAAGAAAAGAAAGAGAAGGCAGCACCTGTGGCTCAAAGGAGTGGGGCACTGGCCCCATATATTGGAGGTGGTGGGTTCAAAGCCAGCCCTGGCCAAAAAAAAAAAGAAAAAAAGAAAAGAAAGAGAAAAGAAGGTAGAAAGAAGGAAGAGAGGAAGGGACCAGGGGAGGGAGGGAAAGAATGAAAGAAAAAGAACAGAAAAGAAAAGAGAGAGAGAAAAAAAAAAGAAAACAATATATGAGGTATATCCAAGTAGATAAATATGCCCTCACATAGATGTAAGTCCATTATTGATGTGGTCTCCCTTTAATGCTCATAACATCGCCACGAGATACCTACTGTTATTATCTCCCTTAAGAGTGTGAAAACTAAGGCACAGAAAAGTTAGGTGTTTTGTCCAAGGTGACGTAGCCATTGGTGGGATAGCTGGATTTGACTGAGGCAGTCTGTCTCCAGAGGCAGTGCCTTCAACGCAGTGGAATCCAGGAGTCTGGAGGAAGTAGTAGGTAGGAGGGGGGCCTTTGGTTTTTGTACCATTTAAATTTGTTTGCTAGGTACATACAATAATTTGGTAGTTAAAAAGTTAATTTTCGAAGACACATTCCATGTCTTCATTTCGTTTTCTATTTGCCAGTTATTACACAAGAAAAATGTGAAAACAAGATGATAAAATTAACAGATTTAGTTCTATACACATTGCTAAAAATACATATTTTTCTTATAGAGTTCTTTGTAAGAACTAATGCATTTCTGCATTGAATTTTCTACATAAATACTGTTGAATGTCTGCCGTTCGTAATGCTGTTATACATTCCTTGGTCTTCAAATATACTCGTTTGTCTATAGTACTACATTCATTCTCAAAAGAGCTTCATAATCTCACACATCTTCAGGCTTTTCCATGTAAAATCATCTACTCAATTGAGTGGCCCTAATTTGATTTATTTGGGGACTAAAAATCTTATCAGCCTCATGCAGCCGTTGGGTCAAATTAGGAAAGCAGGGCAAATCCCAGCTTCCCTTTACAAATCAGAAAATAGTGAATTCCCATACCCCTTGCTCTAGCTAAATGGTACTGCAATTCTATTTCTAAAGATTTCTGCTGATGCAATGCTCCCTATGGCATGATGTCCAAATTTCCACTTGCATATTTCTAACAGGGCAGTGTATTTGTCCTTGATCTTCTCTTTGCCTGGAGTTTGATCTATTTAAGAACAGTAATAGCACTTCTGTTGATCTTTGTGTCTATAGCGCCTCGCCCACAGTTCCATAATTATTTGATGTCTAATAAATTTTGACTCATGTCTCATTAGTATTCAACTGTTTTTGCCCGATGATACCCCCCTATTTTATGTAT
>NW_003852560.1:159250-163036 GCF_000181295.1 Otolemur garnettii | reverse complement strand
TCAAAATTAACCTTTTAATGGCTTTTTTGTGTCTGCTTTTTGCTGGAAAGCTTTGACTATTTGGTTGCAGCAGGCCCGGTCCGCAGTTTCAGCAGATCCTCTAGCTGGGTATCAGTCATTTGTGACCTTAAGGGAGCACTGACTGGGGTTAGGTAGCAGAATTCAGAGTTGCAACAATAAATGATTGAAAAGCAAGAAAGCACTTTTCAGGCATGTTGTCAAAGGCGTGACTATTCCGCTGCACTTTCCCATAGTTCAACTATATATCTTTCTTAGCATCCATGACTTAAAAATGGCATCTACTGAGAACTCAATCAATTCCATTTGTAGTTCTTTGGGTGCCTTGGTGATATCAATTAGGTCAAGCTGAAATGCTAATTTGAGCGTGATGTCATGGTTCTCAAAGTCAATGATCCTTCATCATATTCTCCAGCTAATAAAGGTGTAACAGCCGAGTATTCTTCAAATGATGCCCATGTATCGTCCCGTTCATCAGCGACCTTTGCTAAATAGGGAAAATGTTCATCCGAAATTTCCTTTTGAAGAAATATCTTGAAAAGATATAGCTATGTATGAAATGCTTGGATGTTTTGCCGCATATCATATATAAACTTAGTTTTACCCTGCAAAGAAATATTCAAATCATTTTGATTTGACATGATATATCATACAGAAATGGTGCATTCCTGTAGAGATCTTCTTTCAATAATTCACATAGCTGACTATATTCTTCCAAAAATTTCCCTGTTCTCACAGAGATAAAATTGTGGCTAACACTTGCATTAGCCAATGTGCTTTAGAATGATACAGCAAATCCAGACTGAAAAATTCACACTGAATGCCTCATAGTTCAGCTTTAGCGTGTTTCAAAACCGACTGCCATGTTGCATTTACATTAATATAGTTAATACTTATAATTCGTTGCAAAGTGTCACTTAAAATAGTAAATAGCTTTAGCACAGAGATTTAGCCAATGCAAGATACAATGAAAAGAAATGAAAGCATCTGGAGCTGTTAGTACTTTTCTTTTTGAGCCCAGAATCTCACTCTGTCACCCTGGGTAGAGTGCAGCGGCATCATCTTAGCTCACAGCAAACTTAAACTCTTGGGCTCAAGCAATTCTCTTGCCTCAGCTTCCCAAGTAGCTGGGAGTACCAGCACCCACCCACGATGCTGGCTAGTTTTTCTATTTTTATTTGTTTGTTTGTTTTTGCAGTTTTGGGCCAGGGCTGGTTTTGAACCCGCCACCTCCGGCATATGGGGCCAGCGCCCTACTCCTTTGAGCCATAGGCACCGCCCCAGTTTTTCTATTTTTAGTGGAGATGGGCATCTCGATCTTGCTCAGGCTAGTCTCAAGCTCCCAAGGTCAAGTGGAGCTCCCACATGGGGCTTGTAGAGTGCTAGGAATACAGGTGTGAGCCACCATTCCCAGCCTGTTAATATTTTTTTTTTTTATCTGTGCAATAAACCCTTCATATTTTCCTGCCATGAATGGTGCACCATCTGTACATACACTCACTAAATTTACCAACTTCATGACATTTATCTTGAAAGCTGTTAAAGATATCTAGTCCCTGTTTTCTGTTTACATGAGTGCCCAAGGCAAGTAACTCTTCGTAGCAAAGAAAATCTTCTGTTATGACTTGAGTGAAGTATAAAACCTTCATGAGTCAATAGTATCATTCACTCATCCAAAGTGATTGAATAATATGTATTTTCCTTCTTAATTATTTTTTGTTTTTGTTCTGTTAGGTTGAAGTCTGATTCATGTTGCTGATCAGTTATGGTTCTCCTAGAAAGAGGCAGCTGTTTGTACTTTGAAACATTTTAGAGGTCTAAGCTCCTGCACCTGTAACAATGTATCTTTTACAATTTCTACATCACTCTATGACTTCCTCTCTGCTCTAGTGTACAAACTCCTTTAGAAGCTGCTTCAGTGCCATTATTTCCAGGTCTTGTTGCTGCTTAAATGAATTCTGTTTGCTTTTGCTTTCCATTTTGTAATTTCTGCAAGAAACACAGCCACTCCCTCTAATTTAAAATATTTGTGGTCCTTATGAGAGTTATAAGGCTGACGAGCACTGGATTTCTTTAACGTTGATGCTGTAGTATTGCAAAGCAAGCAGATCGTCTTACATTTAGCAGAAACAAGATCACATTGCAATTCCCAATACTCATTAAAAAATCTGTTTCTTTCCTTCCTCAGCAGTTTCTTGGTCTTCTTTGACATGATGGGTTGTTAAGCAGAGTTAAAAAATACTGTTGTGCAGCTAATTCACAGATTCCACTTCCAACAGAAACACAGAGCACTGCTGTCAAAAGCTGAAAACAGACCAGTGTACTTGACCCCATAAAATCTTGCCAACCATTCTCATGTGGTAGTGGTACATAATTTAGAACTAAATTATGAGTGTGGCAGCCGTCAATTTAAGCCCTTATGGCCTGCTAATGTTCTAATTGTGCTGGTCAATCTGGGAGGATGATTTCATTGAATTATTTATTCTTTGATATTTTAAATATATTCGCTAAAAACAAAATATAAATATAAAACAGGAACCCAAAAATAATAAAAAGCAAAGGGTGTGTTTGGAAACAGTCTAACGGCTGCACTTAAGGACCTTGGAAGCCACATGTGTCCTTCAGGCTGCAGGTTCCCTGACCTAATTCCTTTGTTTCCAAATTATTTGAAAATCATCCTTATTATTTTCATTGCCGCTAAAAGATGATCTTTTATAATTTCAGTTTACAGGCACATATGTAATACTTCACTTCTAAGGATGAATATTCCATTCTGCCACCTGTCCTCTCTGATTTTGTGTCTATACCTCCTACTCCTCCTGAAATGTTTTTCCCTGGATTTCTTGCTCACCCCCTTCAGGGCTGACCTGCCTCCATTTCTGTGCTCCCCCGTATTGCAGCACTAATACCCACCATAATAACACTGGCAGCCTCCCAAGGAAATGCACAAACAAGGACTAGAGCCTAATTAATGTCACTACTCTCTTTCCCCAAAGGTAACTCACATATGCTGACCACCTAAGCATAAAGTAAATGGATGGCATTTTCTGAAGCTGTTCCATTTATTAACTGACTCTTTGACTTAGAGAAGCATTGAGTTTCTTTTTTTTGAAGTGTTGTTTTTTGGAGGGGGCTGGGTCTGGGTCTGAACCCACCACCTTCAGTATATGTGGCTGGAGCCCTACTCCTTTGATCCACCCAAGTATTGAGTTTCTATATGGTGCGGCACCACTGCAATTCCTATTTGACCAAGACAGAGAATAAGCCAGCAAGCAGACCAAAAGCCAACTAACAAACCAAACTAAACAGAATACATCAGACACTGGGGGAACAGAATCCAGTAAGATGTGGTTCCTCCCTCACGCACATTTCGGTCTAGTGGAGATGGCTACTGAGTGAGTCATCACATCATAATTGCTAATGTCTCATACAGGGCACAGTCATGTGTGGTGTAACAATGTTTCTGCCCACCATGGAATGCTGGTGTGGTGGTGGCTGCACATGGCTCTACCACACGGTCCAGGGGTGTAGTAGCCTCTACCATCCAGGTGAGTGTTAGACTCCATGAAGCTTGCACAGTGATAAAATCTCCTAGTAACACATTTCTCTGAAGGTATCCCTGTTGTTAAGCACGTATGGCTGTGTTACGTGCGTCTCTAAGAGAAAGAACATACTGAGCTGGAGGGGTGAGCAAAGGAAGTTGTTCAAAGGGGAGGAATTGTTATTGACTTTTTGTGAATTTCAAACAAGCACCACTTTTTTTTTTTT
>NW_003852560.1:150347-157225 GCF_000181295.1 Otolemur garnettii | reverse complement strand
GCTGAGCCAGGAAATAAATTTCAACTGCACAAGTTTGGGGTAACATTAGCCTACAGAGGATGTACCGTGGAGCAAAGGCTCCTGACCAGTGTTCCCTAAATCACATGACTTAGACATTTTATCATTCTTATATTTAAGACAGAGCCACCTTAGCAATAGTGAAGACCCAGACTCGGTTAACATATAATTAACTCAATCCTACATGCCTCAAGTTAGAAGGTTAAGTATTGCTGTTAACTAAAATATTTACTGGAGTTTTATATCTAGTCCTATAAATGGCCGTCCATTTATTCAAAAAACTCTCCAATTTAATAAGTTAATAAAACTATTAGAATACAAAAGCATGGTTGAAGGCTGATGCATGGCTGGAAAACGTTATTCTTGATCTAATCACACTTATTTCTGAAATTCATCACACTGTAACTTGCTAAGAAGGAAAAAAACAGAATAATGAAGAAGACTGAGACCAGATATTTTGAGTAAAACACTTGACCTAGTTTTGCTGAATGTGTATTGTTCCTTCGGGTCTCTAACATCAGCTCAAGTTCTATTTGAGTAATAGCATAGTTCCTTCCTCTCCCAATGAGAGCTCTGGTAACAGTTTCCTGTACTCTCACTAGAGCTATATCATCCCCCGAAATTGCTTCTGTAACTTATACATCTTGAGTAAGAGGAGGTTCTTAGCAACCTCTCTTAGCAACGTGTTCCTACCTTTATAACACATGAAAGAGAAATTCAAAACTTTCCGCTTCAATGTCTTATTTTCTCACCCATAGTAGAAAGAGAAATGTGGCTTTAATATCATGATCAGTCTTTTATTATTCCTTCAGATTCTTAAAGAGTAATAAAAGCTTTGTTTCTCCCTTCTATTATAACAGAAGACTCTATTTCCTAAAGGTATACATTGAAACAGAGTATCAATCACTCCTGCTGTTTTCCTCTGGTATTAATGAACTCTCATTGAACCCATGTATACTCTGGTTTCTCTATGAACTTTTGCTTTTTACAATGATTGAACCAACAAACAAAATGGGGGCTTAGCAAATGTGTGTCCATTGTACTAATTGTACTTTGCTGTAAGAGCATGTTGCAGAGTCCTGGATGCTTCCTTCACATAAAAATACTGCACGGGGAGGGTACAGTGTAAACAGTGGTGACTGGGTTTTTTGTTCTCCCAGGTCTTCAGAGTGTGGGATATTCAGACTCTGTCACTATTACAAGTCTTCCACGACAGCCAAGGAGGACCAGGAGACATGCAGATTTATTCTATGATATATGATGCCAATCACGGCATGCTTATTACGGGTAAGTGTGCCCAGTTAATGGCAAATGAGCTCATATCTTGATTTTTAACCTTTAACCTTTTTAAAGCTAGCACTTGAGCACTAACTAGAAGAAAAACCAAACTAGAAGGGTAAATAATAGACCATAATTCACTGCAGTAGGTACTGAGTTAAATTCTGCTCTTCCTGGGGCTGGGTATATGAAATGTGTAACCACACTTCTCTGAAAATACCAAGTCTGTGCTTTAAGTCACTGAACTTAGGAAGACAAGGCCGAGGTTAAGCAGAGAAGTGGTATGTAACTTCTCTCACCATGTACAGACAGTGGTATGTAACTTCTCTCACTACGTACAGACAGACAGTGGTATGTAACTTCTCTCACTACGGACAGACAGGGCAAATCCAGCATCCACACTCAGCACTGTTTGATTCTTGGGAGCAGGAATATGACCCCATTTTAGCGCAGCTGCATTACAGACCAAGTCAATGCCCCTTTTCTGCAGCAAAGGACTTTGGCCCCAGGCATGCTGCTAACAAGGCAATTGATCAGCAAGGAGGGTGCCATCCCTCTGGTGCCTTTGCTTCTAGACCAAGAATAGTGAGGATAGAGTCCCAGTGCCAATGCTGATGCTGTGGCTTCTTAGAAAGACACGCTTATTGAGGAGACAAGGGGCCCTGCTAGACATTTAGGTTGCACACTGTTCGTGTGCATACTTTTAGGCTTTAGAAGAGACATAAACAATATTTGCAGCAGTTTTGAGACAGGGAGCGGGAGGTGCTGCTTTGGGTGTTGCTTCAGGCCTTGCTACAGGCACTGTTTAACTATCCAGGCCCTGCCTGAGTCAGGAAGTCTTGAGATTGTTTCCAGCCACCCAGATCAAAACAAGAGGGAGGTGGGGCGAGTTCCAACCCATAGAACTGAGAAAAGTGGAGAAAATGGCTGCTTCGTGACCTTGCAGTTCATGTACACGTCATTACCATAAACGTTTCTGAGGAAGCCTACCACGCTCATCATGCTCCTGACACAGTGACACCTCCCATTTGACCATATGTAGTCAAATGGAGGGTGTCACTCTAACTCCAGGAAAGCATTGCCCCTTCCAGGAAATAACAATGTAATTAGGCTGTTGCTTAAGTAGAAGGGCTAAAGAAACCATGGGGCCAGATCTCCTCCACGTGGCCTCTATTCTGTTTTGAGAAGTAGACTTTCTATCCTTTTTGAATAAAACTAGCTTTCACGTTATACTGTGGCTGCCTCCTGAATTCTTTCCTGGGCAAAGCCAAGGATCCATTTGGACTTCAAGCGATTCCCAGCATCTGGAGTCACTTTCCTGTGTTCCTCCTTCTGGAACACTAACCCAGAAGGTATCTGCTAAGCATTTTCCCCCTGACCACCTGCTCTGAGTTCTTGTAGGATTAAGGCAGAGAGCTGGTTGGTGCTCTCTTCCCTGATGGAGAATTTGTAAATCTGTAAATTAACCATCCAAGGGACTGTGACAAACTGGTCAGCACACAGAGGTGTCAACATAAGGAGCTAGGCCTTGGGCAGTGCCTGTGGCTCAGTGAGTAGGGTGCTGGTCCCATATACTGAGGGTGGTAGGTTCAAACCTGGCACTGCCCAAACTACAACAAAAAAATAGCAGGGTGTTGTGGTGGGTGCCTGTAGTCCCAGCTACTCGGGAGGCTAGGGCAAGAGAATCGCCTAAGCCCAGGAGTTGGAGGTTGCTGTGAGTTGTGTGATGCCACAGCACTCTACCCAGGGCAATATAAATAAATAAATAAATAAATAAGGAACTAGGCCCACTGTACTGATATGTACATGTGGTACATGTCCACTCTATGAAAATTAGGTCAGTTTAAGGAGGTGGTCAATATAGGGAGGTGGTCAACCATAGAGGTTCTTCTGTAATTATTTTTAACTTCTGGTGTTTTTCTCCCCTGGATTAGGAGCAAACTAGCACTTTATGATTTTTACATCGTTTTCTACCTCATGAAACATAACTTAGTTCTAGTTGTAAGTGCGAGTTTCTGGCTTAGAACTGGGGTGAGGGTCTGCAAGAAAGGAGAGGCCAGTCCAGGGACAAGAAAAGACTTTAATAGAGGGAAAAGGAGAATGGAATCAACTCAGCTCCTACACAGTTGCAAAAGGCCTTTATTAGCAGGAAGGGGGACGTGAAGTACAGCTGAAATGGGGAAGCAAGGCCAGAGCCCCGCCCGCCCCAGGGCTCCTCTCTAGTGTAGGTCAGGATCATGGGTATATCCTTAGTACCAACCAGGAGTGGGCAAGATGTTCTAGGAACTCTGGACTTGAGGCCCTCCAGGAATCTGGGGAGGGGATTGCTAGTTTCTGTCCTGATTTTCTAAAATGGCTAGCCTCCTGTCAGAGTTATGGGGATCTCTTTTCTACAGGAAGCACCCCTCTCCTATATTACCTCTTCTAAAAGGAATATACTAAAGATAATAAGCAATTTTTTTCTGAGTGCTCCAACTTGCATGTTTGATTACTGTGTTTAGTAATTCCAGCCATTCATCATCAAAGCAACTAAGGACTCAAGTAGCAAGACAAAACAAAGAAGAGAGGAAGGGGTGGGAGGACGAGGAAGATAGAAAAATCAAGATTTCTTGCAAATTTTATATCATTCTGATCACACTTCTGTTTCTAACGAGGTAGAGCTCTATGTATTGCTTGATCACTAAACTCACAGACATTGACAGCAACGATCAACTTGACGTCAGAATTACGTGAAACTTATCTGTATCTCTTGGATTTTTAATTCATGCTTTGAATCAAATGAAGTAGCCTTCCTCCTCTTCTGAATCTCAATGACAGCAGCACCACCTCCTAGAAATGCTTTGAAGACTACATTCCTATTATTTACTCTTTTTTTTTTTAAGGTACTCAAATGTCAATTTTATTGTTTCTCTACACACACACTTATTTGCTACTATAGGAAAGATACAATACACCAAAATTTCCTTTCATTGCAATTTTAGAAAACCAGAAAATCTAATCAATTATTAAGCTCTAGCCAAACTGCCAAATGTTTGGCACATTCTTTTCCCACAAGCTACTTTGCTGCAAATTCTTTATCCTGCAGACTTGAGGCTTCTAAAGCTCATGGGAATACTGGAGACCCATTGATGATTCGTTGGGTCAAATCAAAAAGTAGAGCTAAAGTATACCGGTTATTCAAATGCATGCAAACTAAAAAATATGGAATGCTTCACGAATTTGCGTGTCATTCTTGCACAGGGGCCAGGCTAATCTTCTCTGTCTCATTCCAATTTTAGGATATATGCTGCTGATAATAAGGAGTGCCATTATTACTCTTGTTGAGATAACTACCATTTGTAGAGTTCCTTTATAAAATACTCTTATATACTGTTTCATTTAATCTGCACAACCACTACATGAGGGGGTAATTGTTATTTTTCCTATTCTATAAATGGTGAAGCAGACTCTCTAGCAATCTGTCTGTCAAGTAGAAGGTTGCCACTTGTCCATGAACAAATCAAACTTGTTTGATGTCCATTCTAAATAGAGTTAGGTAACATCAGTTGAATGTAAAAGGATCGACCAAGAAGTTCTGAGTGTAGTTTGATTATATGGTTACTATATTCATCTCGCATTTCCATATTGAGGTATTTGAATTGAGAAACACTGCCAGATGAGCCATCTTAGTCCTCCTTCACACATGAACAGATTTCATCCTAAAATTTAAACACTTAGGCAAGTGTTTAGTAACTCCTGCTGAAACTTCTCCTGAAGTTGAGAATTCTTCAGAGAGACTTGAGAAACTCAGTGTAAAGTCTGCCTTTGGTAACTTAATCTCCACATCAATAAAACAGGAAAGAGGTTTCATTTTTGTTTGAGCCGCAGAATGCTTTGAGATTGTTATTTATATTTCTAGATATTACACTGAAACAGAATACATACAACTAGTTGATTTTGAGACTTAAATGGTACTTGCAGTTTATAGTGTTACTATAGCCAAGCCAAACTCTCTTGGGAAAATGCAAGTAAAGAAGACTTGCTCTCCATTTACTTCACAATAGTGATTTGGAAATTAATTTTGTTTAATACTGATGTTGCAAGTCCTGGCTTGCAATCATTCTCATTCATTATGTTTAATAAGCCCATGTTTACAGAGGGCTTTATCAATTTGTGGGTTGAAATGGGCTGTATAACAATAAATTTCACTCACTAAATGGAAGCTTACCTTCAGCAGAAAGCTTATCATCACCATTATTGCTGAGCACAAGATGGAAAGGCATGTTGTAGGCACAAGGAAACTTAAAAGTAGAGTATTAAAAACAAAAAAAAAAAAAAAGGAAAATGACAGTCACTAAAAGGATAGCAGTGAAGTTCACATGGCCTGCATTTAAGATGTAACGAACTTGGCCAGGCACGGTTGCTCACACTTGTAATGCTAACACTCTGGGAACCAAGACGGATGGATTGCCTGAGCTCACAGGTTCAAGACCAGCCTGAGCAAGAGCGAGACCTTGTTTCTAAAAATAGCCAGGTTTTGTTACGGGAACCTGTAGCCTAGCTACCCAGGAGGCTGAGGCAAGAGAAAGCTTTAAGCCCAAGAGTTTGAGGTTTCTGTGAGCTATGACGCCATGGCACTCTTCTGAGGGCAACAAAGTTAGACTCTGTCTCAAAAAAGGAACCAGTATTGAAATCCAAAATACCCAAAGTGAACACTTTTCTGTGGCTGAATCTCATTTACTTTTTCAAAAAATGTTTTAGAATAAATGAATGTATTTTTAGGCATTGCTATTTCTAATTTCATCAGTTGGCCGTTTCCAAACCCAACTATTGGGGTCAAATGCTTTATTCTACAGAACCTCCAATATTGGCTGTTCACAAGCTGTTGACTTCTATTCCAGGATCTAGTGTTATGGACATGTACCCTTTGACCAGGATGATCCAAGATACAAAGCAGATTCCTCACACGCATGAACGAGAAATCAATGTCATGCTTTACAACAAGCATTTTCACCAAGTACTCACTATCTGCTCTGAATCCATAATTAAGGTAGGTACCTATTAGCTCTTTAGAAAAAAAAGGCAATGCAAATAGAAATTTCTCTGCTTCAAGGTGAATTGAGTGATTAAGCAGATGTAGCGGCATTTGCACATATGATGAGACTATACATCAGACACATTTCTAGGCTTTCATGAGTGCATGAAAATCAAGCATTTTAAGCTAGTTCAGACTGCTTGCTAAAACTCATGGGAATACTTGAGACTTACTGGTGATTCTTGCCACATGCCCAACTGAATAAACAAAGCTAGGTTTTTTATAATCAGAACAGGAATTTTAAAGGAAATGAATCACGGATTGAGAACTAGTTTGTATTTTGATTTTTTTTTTAAACCTAGCTATGTATTACTATAACCTTTATAGGCTCAGGATATGTGCCAAGAGCCATGAGTCTATAATCTCATTTAATCTCCCCCACACTTCTCCATGGATAGTTTCATTTTAAAGATGAGGAAACTGAGGCTCAGAAAGATCAGGCAACATGCCCCAGAACATAAACTCAGGGATTGGGACAGAAACCCAAGGGTGTCTGTCTGAGGACCCA
>NW_003852560.1:143941-150039 GCF_000181295.1 Otolemur garnettii | reverse complement strand
GTAGAATATTCTGGAAACCCTTCAAATTCCTTCTCAGGAATCTCAGTCTTTGATGTTCTGGGTTCATCTGCTAGAGATCTTTTCAAGCCCAAATATCCCGACTTTAGTTAATTATCACTTAATTTCTAGTAACGCCTGTCAGGGGTGTCCAACCTGCAGTCCACGGGCTACAGGCAGATTATTAAGGACTCTGTGCTTATCTGTGGTGTCAGTATGCACAGACCATTTTTTTTTTTTCCTAATCAGCTTTCATTAGTGTTTGTGTATTTAATGTGTGACTGAAGACAACAGTTATCTTTCCAACGTGGGACAGAAAATAAAAAGGTTGGAGACCTGTGGGAGAGAAGCTAAAACTAAAACCTGTCCTGTTCTCATGCACTGTTGACCTCTTCAGAGGAAAATGTGGTCCCTGTGTGGAAGAGACGAGGGGAAAGGAATACATCCGTGGGATTTTTCATATCTGATTGGAGAGAGATTGTACTTGAGGCCAAAGGATGGGTGACCCCTGGGACCCATTCATTCCTCTTTCTCCCTGAGTGACCCCATGTATAACCAGGGGGCACCCAGAGGTTAAGAGTGTGGGCCCTAGTACCAGAAGGACTTCATTCAAATCCCATCTCCAGCACTTCCCAACCAAGGGCCTTCACCATCTGACTCCCAGACTATTTCTTCAGCTACACGTCCTCCCCACTCCCTTTTTTGCCCAGCTGCAAGCGCTCTCTCTCAGTTCCCTGGAGGAAAGATGCACCTTCCCACCTCTGTTCCTTTGCCCATGCTGTCTCTTCCCTCTCCCCACCCACCCCAACATCTGGAGCGCAACCTTTCTGGATTAGCAGGCTAATTTACATCTGAACATGGCAGATCCAGGAAGAGAGATTCAGATTGAAACCCTACAGGTCTAAGCCTCTGCAGTGTTTCCAAAGAGAGATAATGATGAGTCTTGACAAGTGTCTGGATTTTCTAATTACACCCAGCCTAATTACCCAGATGGGCTCCTCTAAAGTCTCCACACCTCTCTCTCTCTCTCTCTCTCTCTCTCTCTCTCTCGCCATACGTGTCCCAAGTCAGAACACTCCTTAGAAAGACCAGTGAACTCTGTCATCAGGGTTCTCTTAGTACCATGCTGTTAATCACAGATCCTGTTCTATGACCCTTGTCTCATGTGGATGAGTGTCACCAGAAAATAAATCCACTTTGATATTTTGTCTCCTGCACTTGTAATTGCTACATTTCTATTTTACAGCTAGCCTTGCTCCAGGTTGCCAGCAGCCACTGAAACTCCCTCCACAGCCAGGAGCTGCCTGGAGTAGAGTCACTGCCTGTGTCAGCCACCTACGTGTGCAGCAGACACAGTCAGGATAGCATAGTAACTATCAGAGAGCACTTTACAATTTAGACCTTTCTTGGACCAAACCAACATTCAGGATAGAGTGCTGGGAAAGGTATTAGATGTAGAGTACCAATTTTGAGGCTGTTTCAAATTTGGTAAAATTTTGATAAGAATTGAAGAGCATATGGATTATTTGACATTTTTGTCTTTTCCTATAGGTATGGGAACTTGAGACTGGCCTCCAAATATACCAGATTTTAGACCCTCATGGCATGAATGTTGAACTGACGTCTGCAGCTGTTAATGAAAGTGGATTTCTTTTTGCTACAGGAGCATATAATGGTCTGTTTATTTCCAGAACATGGCATCCTTGTTAGTGGCCTGAGAACTTGTGCTAGTAACTCATTAGTTCTTTGGGGTAGAGGGAGGGCAGGAATCAGGCTGGAATATGTAAGCCTCACAGTGAAACTCCTGTGCCCAAGTGAACTGCTAGACTTTCCTATCTCATGAACATCAGTGTCTTGATACTGAGATTAAAAATTATCAATACCTTACATTGCATTTATATGTTAAATAGTTGCTTTAATGGTTTGCAAAAGTCTTCCACATATACCGTCTGCATTTAAATCTTTGGTAGGACTTCGGTGTTGCATTAACTCATTCCATCCCTCCACTCTTGGGCACCATCAGCTAAGAGATAAACTTTAGATTCAGTGCTTGCTAACAATGGTTTTACTGACAATAGATTTCAAAGCAGAAAAAATACCCAACCAACGTGGCTACATGATCCCTAGAATTCTACACTGGACTTGTTTATGTGTCCAGGCTCCTGGAGGGCATGCCCCATGTCAAACTCGAAAGGATGTTGGACACTTGTTGCATGATATCATCAGATGCTCCGGTGTCGAGGGGCACTGCACGTGATTTCCAGGAACAAGAGACCCTGCCTTTCACCTCCCTTTGTTCTGAACCCCCATGAAAGAATTGCTTTATCTAGACAATATGAGCAACAGCACCCACTACTCAGGATATATTTATTCGTGAGATGTGTCTACTAAGTAAGTGCTGGTTCATAGCCAGTTGATGAATTCAGTAAGCATCCTGATGTGAGAGTCTAATTTTTTAAAGTGTGAGGAGATGATAACACAGCATGAAGTAAAATCATGAATGCTGAGTTGAAGGGGTCTGAGTAAGTGCAACTGCCCTTCGTGTGGAACAGCTCTTACGAAAGCAGTCTCACTGTTCCATAAGCATCCCTGCATGCATATGGAAATTAGTTATATGTGTAATAGAAATTCTGAGTAATGTACACAATCATTATGAGGCATAAGCATTAAGCAATTCAATACATGACCAATGATAGTATTATTTTCATGCAAGCAAGCCACATTTTACTATTAGTCTCAGAATCTAGAATTCCTTTAAATATTGACAGTTTGTCAATATTAAATTGACAAGGATCCAGGATCCAGGACACCCTAGAAAGTGGAATTCTCTTGACTTCCAGAGCAGCTCTACCCATAAGCCATTGGTTCCTCTCCATTCTTACCCACCTGACATCTAGAAAGAGCTAGACAGTAGCTCTCTCTGCTCTCCATCCAAAGTCCCAGGGTAACAGGAAATCCGGGTCTGCATAACGCAGGAATGTATGAGAATATGATAACTTCTAGTTATTTGTATGATTATTTTCCTATAATACCCTAGAGTCCTGGAGGGAAGGAACTATGATTATTCACTTTATATCCCTAGCTTGTACCTCGATGCTGAGTATAAAGGAAGTATTTAATCAATGGTGTTGTTAGTGACTAACAAATGATTGGGGCTGTAAGTGTTGCTGATGGGGACAACCCAGCATTGGGGAAGGACAACACTCTGCTGGATGTCTAGCAGGGTTAGAATTGAGGGGTAACAAGTTTGCGTGTGGGGATAATGGAGGAGAGAAAAAGTGCTATAAGGGGTGGCCCACTGGATCCGACCCCTGAGGTGGCCATTGCACATAGACGCCTATGTGAGAAATAATCTTCCTCACAGAATAGTGACCTGGAGACAGGCACTCCACAGCTGCACTGATTATCATTCCTTCTGGCCCCTTCATCCAGGTCCCCCAAACAAAGGAATAAAGTTAACAATAGAGAAAGTATCTCAGTGCATTTGAGCTGCTACGATAGCATACCATAACTAGGTGTTTTTAAACAACAGGAATTTATTTCTTACAGTTCTGGAGGCTGAGAAATCCAAGGTCAAAGCACTGGAAGATCTGGTGCCTCCGAGGGCCCCGTTCCTAGTTCAATGACAGTGCCTTCTCACTGAGTCCATACCCAATACAAGGGGCAAGGCAGCTTTGTGGGGCTTATTTCATAAGGGCACTAATCCCATTCATGAGGGCGCCACCTCTTGACCTAATAGTTTCTCTAAATATCATCATGTTGGGGATTAGGTTTCAAACAGAAAGTATGATTCCAAATATTAGAAAAAACTCAACACTCCTTTTTCATTTCTCTCCCATACAACCAACAAAAGAACTCCAAACTCGATAGTTTCTTATCTGCTCAGACCTTTTATTATCCTTCCCTCAAACCTTTTATTATCCAATAAGAGCTGGAGTCTGCACCTTAAGAAATGTGGCAGATTACTGGAATGATCTTTTACTGTTAATAATAATTGTAGCTTGACAGCTAATAGTCCCATGTTGGGAAGGGAGTATTTAGCATGCTGGAAAACATTGAGAGAATAAACAGGAAAGATCCACTTAAGAGCAAATGCTTAGATCGGGGAGTGTGAGGGTAGATTTCAAGACATTGACAGCTCCTGTTTATTCATTCATTTATGTTTGTTTGTTTGGGTTTTTATGAGACAGTATCTTTTTCTGTTCTATGAGCTATAGTGCAGGAGCATCATAATGGCTTACTGGAGCCTCTCAAGTAGCTGGGACTAGAGACATGTACCACTAAGCCCAGCTAATATATTTTTTAATTTTTGTAGAGTTTTTTTTTAATTTTTTGTAGAGATGAAGGGAGGTGGCCTCACTATTGCCCAGGCCATTCTCACACTCCTGGCCTCAAGCGATCCTCCTGCTTCAGCCTCCCAAGTTGCTGTTGGGATTACAGGCATGAGCCACCTCACCTGGCCTGTGTTTATTTTTTATTTCCTATGATAAATCAAGGCATATAGAAATATACTTCATGCGCAGCAAGCCTGGGAAGACTCACCCATCAGTCTTTGTAGGAAATAAATATAGGGTAAATTCTTGGCAGAAAGCTTTCAATCAGATGAATTTTCTCTGAATTAAAGCCAAGCTTTCTATAAATCATTTTTACCCACACAGTCTTTTCTCTGTGTACTCAGGAACAGTCAAAATCTGGGACTTTGGCAGTGGGCAGGAGATGAAAGTGTTGCCAGAAGGAAAAGACTGGAAGGAGGAAGAGCACTGGATACAAAGCCTGTTTTTCCTCAAATCCCAGGAGAAGCACCAGCACGTGGTCCTTGTCTTGGAGCGCAATGGAACCATCAAAATGATCCAGGTCTACAATCCCATCTTCTATTTGTGCTGAAGGTGCCCTTGTTGGGAAAATCGAATGAGGCATTTAACGCCTGTCTTGCCAGTCAGCTGGAGCCAGTATTTATCCTCCATCTGCCTGTAATGCTTCTAAGTAACTTTGCCTAGTTTAAAGCAAAGGAGAAAAAAGAATAGTCGCCCAGCCACCACATCCTGCCAATCAAGCTTTTGCTGAAGGATTAGTCAGGGTCCCCTAAAGCAGGTATCAGAAGGGTGACATTCCCTTACCGATGCCACCTCTGACATTGATTATGCCCACGTTTGGGAATAATTCACTGGCAGAAATTCCCCTCCACACGCTCTGTCTCTTATAAATGATAATGCATTCAGGGATGCTCAAGCCACCTTTTTAGTTTGTTGCCAACACTGCTTTGTTTATTTTAAGGTTAATGATACAATCTGCTCAGGGCTGTTTTGGGAGGATGGAGGGAGGCTAATTTATTTTTCCTGTGAATCTTTTACCACTTAGGAATGCTAATGCTTTCTTCAAATTTAAACTGAAGGCTGGATCATTTATTCTGGCTATTGAGTGGATCTCACCCTGTCACCTAGAACTCAAGGACTCATCACCTGTATTATTCCCCTTCTGACAGCTAAGATCAGAGACAGTCTTAACTAGTATGGCAGTCATGAAGGACTAGCTTGATTGAGATAAGGGATGACCTTAAGGATGGAAGAAAGAAGTGAAAAACTTCCCTGATATAATATACTCTTCCCTTGCTGTCTGAGAAATCTAAAATGGCAGTGTGGCAAGGAACTTCTTACACTCTAAAACACACCAATATGTTGATTTTTCTTGTTTAAGTTAGTGCAATTGATCATCAAAAAACCCTGTTGTCACAAATATGCCTTTTTTCTAGGCTGCAGAAAGTAACACGGAACTAGTAACATGTCAAAATTTTGAGGGGTTCTACTTTATTAGGTTTCCTTTCATTATTCTGATTCTCCATTCAGAATCTGTAAATGGACTTGATAAGGGCTAAAACTCTCTATTATTCACATTTATATTCCTGTCCTGCCCAGAGTAGATAATCATTAAGGATTGAAAGAATAAAGAAGTATAAGAAACGTCTTGTAAAGCAGACAATGGCACACATATGAGGGGGTATTTGGAATCTTTTACTGATGTTGGAGGGGGCAGCTTTACAATGTGAATAATGTTGAAATCACATTTATTTATTAATGTATTGTTATTTACTTATTTATTATTAT
>NW_003852560.1:140371-143413 GCF_000181295.1 Otolemur garnettii | reverse complement strand
TCTCCAAGGGGGAAAAACTATGCACTCAAACATATGCTGGGAATAATTTCAAATCCCAGAATTTGAAGAAAAATAAGGTATTGAATAATTAGATTATTTTGACCAACTCCCCACCAAAAACAATGAAAAGTTCTGGATAAAATATGTTTTAAGTCTCCTAACTATTATGAAAGAGCTGACAGTGTAGTAAGTAAATAGCAGACCAAAATTTAAATGAAAGTGGAGACTGGGAGAAGTAAGTGGAGAACCAAAATACCACTGCTACATTTGCCCCAAGGACCTCTTCCAAAGCAAACTGAGGTTCAATTTTGAATCTTGGCAGATTAAGAGAGGCAAAAGAAGCCATGGCCCAGAGCCTACCTAAGACAAACAGTTAAATGAGTAACCATGTCCATGATATCCTGACACTGAACCAAGAAGGGAAAAAAGGAAGAGGAGTAGGGGGAGAAAAAAGACAAGGTAGAATCCTGTCCCTGAGAAACCGTGGCCCAATATAGACTCTCACATGCATTTGCAAACCAGAATATCAATGCAGACATGGTCAAGAAAATCTCAACTCTGAACTTGGATGTAGATGGTCCAAAACTGGTAGTTCCACCAGGCATTGGCAGAAACAAACACAAGTCCGTTCTGGAGGGAGGTACCTCCATCTTAGGCCACAGGCAAAACAACTAAGCCAGTGAGGAAACAAGACAGTAAGGTTGGGGCACAGAAATATGTAAGTGGAGCCACAGAACAAAAACAAGGCCACTTGTGGCACAGGAGACTCGTGTGCTAGGAACAGACTCTTCAACACATGGCTTTGGAGCTACTGGAAAAAAACAATACCCTAAATGTTGGTGTCCCATCTAAGACTACCTTTTCCTTATAGATTAATTACTTAAAGTTATTAATTAAAAGGCAGAAGATTGTCTTTATGACTTTAAGATAAAGAACTATCTTAGGCTTGGCACTCGTAGCACAGTGGTTATGGTACCAGGCACATACACCAAAGTTGGTGGGTTTGAACCTGGCCCAGGCCAGCTAAACGACAATGACAACTGCAACAAAAAATAGCTGGGCGTTGTGACAGGTGCCTGTTGTCCCAGCTACTTGGGAGGCTGAGGCAAGGGAATTGCTTAAGCCCAAGAGTTTGAGGTTGCTGTGAGCTGTGATGCTGTAGCCTCTACAGAGGGTGACATGGTGACACTCTGTCTCAAGAAAAACAAAAATATCTTAAATCAGACTCAAAAATCACTAATTCTAAAGGAAAAGATGAATATATTTAAGTACATTAAACCAAGATTAATATCTAACTGGATTAGTATCCAAAATTCTTAGATAAGAAGGTAAACAGTTCAACATAAAAATGAAAAAAAAAAGGCACTTCATACAACAGAAAACCCAAATGGTCAATAAACATATAAAAAGCTGCTAGATCTCATTAGTAATTAGGAGAATTCAAATTAGAATTACAATAAATTTGGCTGAAAAAAATAAATGGGATAATACCAAGCTTTAGCATGGCTGTGGAAAAATGGTAGCACTCATACCCTGCTAATTTTGGTGTAAGTTGTATTCATACTCACAGAGAACATTTTGATATTCTTGAATTGCAAGGCCTTTTATTCGGAAATCTGTAAATGTCACTTCTGTGACAATGTTGCCAATAATAAATTCAATGCTGTATTGATTCTTTTTCCTTTATAAGTAATTCATTCCTTCTCTCTGAAAACTTATGAGATGTCATTTTTGTACTTGAAGTCTAAAGGGTGTGCCTGCCTTTCCTTGTCATTCCACAGAGGACTTTTCAGTCTGCAACTTTAAGTATTTCTTCCAGCTCAGGGAATTTCTGTATTATTATTTGTTTATTCAATGTCTCTCTTGTATCTGTTATTTTTCCTAGCCCCTACTGTGTTCTTTATAGAAAAAAGTCTTCTTAAGTGAATCCATTATCATAATACATGTTCTCAGTATTATGTGAATTGCTGTTTTCCTAAAGGACTGATTCCTCAAGGCCTGTCTTCCAGTAAGATAAAAAGATTTCACTAATCAGGGGTGAAATATAAAAAATAAAAGTAATTTTTCCCAAAGCTAATTTTACTTTTTAAAGTAAAAAGTATTATTGTATTATTGTAGCTTTTCTTTTCATAAAATGATGATAGTATGAGTTTCCCATTCCTCTCTCCCTAAATAAAAATTAAATGGTAGTAAAATTAAATGTTTTACTTCGTAGAATTAAATGTTAATAACTCTAAGTCAATCTTCAAAAATTGCTTTTTAAAAAGTTGCTGCTCCATGAATTCAGTAAGTCCAAGAGGCACTGTCCTAAGTGGTTCAGATGAAACCAGTTAAACCGACTAAAACCACTGTAGCCACCTCATACCAAGCAGGGAGCTTATGGGTCTAACTAACCTATTACTCAGTGTACCAATATCTGATCACTCTCTGGCTATGTTGTGATTCCTTTTACTCTCACAATGGCATATCTTATAACCAAAGAATTCACTGATAGATAGGAGAATTATTGGCCCATACTTTTAAATTAATGTAGATATGAGATAATAGAGGCCTCTGGTCTACACCTAGAATCATAAAGCTTTAAAACATGGAAGTAGTTTTATTCATCAACTAGCTGAAGTCCTCATTTTACAAATAAAAACATAAAGCCAAAAAAGGTATGTATCTTGCCTAAGGTAGCATTAGAACTAAGACTAGACATCTGAAGTTTTCACTCTTACACCAATATTTTCTCCACTTTTCCACAGCTACTTTTTAACCTAGAAAGATCCTGTTCTACAAGCAAAATAACCAACCTAAAAAAACCTGGCTTTTATTCCCATATAAAAAATAAAAAATTAATGATATTTCATCAGTAATAATCCATTAGAAAAATAAAATATGGGCAGAATAAATGATCACATTACAATAGCAAGCAAAAATATGAGGTACCGGCTTGGGGCCTGTGGCACAAGTGGCTAAGGTGCCAGCCACAAACACCTAAGGTGGAGGGTTCAAATCCAGCCCAGGCCTGCCAAACAACAATGACAGCTGCAACCAAAA
>NW_003852560.1:136012-139848 GCF_000181295.1 Otolemur garnettii | reverse complement strand
ACACACAAAAATATTTAAGCCACTAAATTAAGGAAATGTGATGAATGCAATTAATAAACTTAATTTTTAAATCTCCAATTTTGAACCCATCAGATGGGCAAAAAACTTATTTTGATCCATTAATACCAAGTGTTAGTGAGAATGTGAAGAAAGGGGAACTCTCATCCACTCCTGGTGAAAGCAGACATGGGTAACACTGCCTGGAAGAGCATTTGGTGATATCAAAGTAAAGTTGATGATATGCATAGCTCAGCACCATAATTCTACTCTCAGCATGTATATGGTGTAGAAATCATGTCCCCTAGTGACACGCTGCCAAAAAATGTCCATAAAGACAAGCAGTGAAACTTTGGCAACAACCTGTACATCCATCAGTAGGAGAATGGACTATTACATTGTAGGGTATTCATACAATGCTGTAAAGCAGTTAAAAATAAATGGACGAAATAACCTGTTTAGATGTCAAAAACACAAAATTGAGTGAAATACACAAATTGAAGAAAAATCCATATAGTTGGATAATATAAAATGGTTTAAAGCCTGGAAGTAACATCATATATATGTTGAACACAGGTGTGTATATGTAGAAATCTCAAAATTTTCATATTTTCATAATTAGCATCACATTCAGGTTATTGGCTGCTCGGGGTAGGGAACAAGAAAGATAAATTGTATTAGCAAGGGATAGATGGGCTTAAGATTTAATAAAGTTAGTCTGTAGATATATCAGAGTATATTCTATTTTGCTCATCTCTTTAAAACAATTCTAAATAAAATAATTAGTTGAACTTTTCCTATGCCCCCCGGATTTCTATTAAAGGGCAAGGAAGATGATTTTTACCTCATGGTGATATGGGAGCTGCCGGACATCATACCATTTCTGCAAGATGGGACTCGCACTGTGCACCTGAGTACGTCTAGTAAAGAGAAGAATGCGGCTCTTCCTTTCCCACACATCAAGTTAATAGTGGAGAGAAATGTTTCTCTACACACTAATGTAAGTTTCATTTCTTGATTCTTTTTTAAAATTTTTACTTTGTTATGAAAAAAAAATTACAAACATACATAGAAGTACAGAAAATCATGCCAAGAACTTCCGTGTGCCATTGCTGTGCTTCCAAAGTTGTGCTTGGCTCAAACATTCTTTATTCCCACCTCTTCCCCATGACCCCTACCAATGGATGTGGAAGGAAATCCCAGACATTCTTTCATCTCCAGATATCCAGCACATAGCTCTGAACAATAATGACTCCCCAAAATGATAATCATACCATTATTTTTTAAAATATTTTTAAAATAATTTACAAGAAGTCTTTAATGTCATCACATGTTCATTCAGTGTTCAAATTTCCCAGGATCCATGAAAAGTCCATTTGTTGTAGTTGGTTGATAATCTATTACATCTTTTAAATCTACAGATATTTGTATCTCTCTCTTTTTTTCCTTATAATTTATGTATTAAGGAAATTGGACATGCCTGTAATCCTAGTGCTCTGGGAGGCCAAGGAGGTTGGGTTGCTTGAGCTTAGGAGTTCAAGATGAGCCTGAGCAAATGCAAAGCCCCATCTCTACTAAAAATTGAAAAAAAAACTGGTCTTTCTCTCACTTTTTTTCCTTCCTGAGAGTGACCCATTTCCAACTCTCTTTAAAAGTGTTCTAAACTTTCTCTTTGTCCTTTCTAAATAAAATCTCTTTGTTACTCTGAAAAACATAAAAATAAAAACAGAAAAACTAGCAGAGTGTTGTGGCTGGCCCCTGTACTCCCAGCTACTTGGGAGGCTGAGGCAGGACGATCACCTGAACCCAGGAGTTTGAGGTTGCTGTGAGTTATGAGGTCACTGCACTCTAACCAGGGGCAACAGAGACTCTGTCTCAAAAATAAAACTAAAAATAAGAAAATAAAGAAATTGGACAGTTGTCACTTTCTGGATTGTGCTGACTGTACCTTTGTGCTGCTGTTTAAGAAGTTTCTTTGTATGTCTATAATCTGGTAGTTAAATCTGCTTAATTGGCTATAACTCTTTTTCCATGGCAAGACCCTTTCATAGATGGTGTCGTGTCCTTCCATCAGGTTTCAACATAATGACCAGTTGTCTCTTTTGGTATTTTGGCAGCCACCAACATCACTACCTGTGTCTATTATGTCACTCACAGTTGCCACTTTGCCGCTCTACTTCATTCATTACTAGAATGTGTCTGTAGTGGAAAACTCTCCTCCATCAAGTGTCTGGTGACAGTGAAGTACAGTTCATACAGAAAAGAAAAATAATTAATGCATTGCCTCTTCTATTTATCAGTTTTCAAAGTAAGGAGGAGGTTCTCTAGCATCTTCCAAAGGTGGCTGGTGAATTTTGTTTCTTTAATAATATTATCAATTCACAAATTTAAGTATTCTTGATGTGTTCCAGTCAAAGGCTCAAACTGTCTCATCTCAAGCTGGTTATAGTCTCTTCCAGCTCCTGAGTTCTTCTGACAAGACCCCAGGAATTCTGGATTGCTTCCAGATATGACAAGGTGCTCCAGGCTCATGCTGTACATTTTTCTGAGTTGTTTTTTCTTCCAATATTTTAAAATAATTTTGTATATTAGGAATATTAGGAATACGTATGTATGGATACTCAGATAGTTATATGGATGTTAGTCCCCTGTGATGTAAGATCTAAATATTTTTTTCCTGTTTCTTTCCTGTTACTGTTTACATTTGGTCATGGCAATGCTGACTTCTGAAAAGCTGGGTGTAGACGAGTCTTCCGGTTTCACAAACTACTTCTTGGAAACAATTACAAGACTTCTTCAGGCTTTACTCAGGAATCTAAAAATAGGTCGGTCATCTTTGGCTCTAAAAATAACTCACCTCTCTAAAAATAGTTAGCTCTTTTAAATTCTTTTAGATTTTAATAAGAACATTAAGTTTGGGACCATACTGAAAGGTTGCAAAATGGCTCTCTACTTTTTTCTAGCCAACTATTAATTTTTATCATTTTGATATTAATTTTAGCTAGAGTTTTCATGGTCAGTTAATAAATTCTGACTTTCTCTTTTCATACTTTCTTTTGTTCAAAGCTTCTCCTCTTTCTCCAATTTTGTCCCTTGTGACTCATCTTATTATTAAAATATATTTCAAAGTAAAGTGAAGGTGTTGGTACATGTCATCAGATACGTGTATGCATCATTAACTAGAGCTCACTGTTTATGTTTTTTAGGGATATTAACATGAAATAAAATGCACAAAATTTAAGTGTGCTGTTCAATGGTGTTTGAAGAACAAAGAACAACTCAACCCCCCTATCATGATCAAGAACAGCATGATCACCCAGAAAGGGTCCTCACGTCCCTGCCCGTCACCCAAGGGCAACAACTGCTGTAATCTCTTTCACCAAAGATTTATTTTTTCTTATTCTATGATGTCGCAGAAGTGAAATAATGTAGTACATAAGGTTTTGTGTTTGTCTAGCGCTACTGAGATTTGCTCGTGTCTCTGCTGTCAGTAGCTCAGTCCTTTTCGTGCCTGAGTAGTGTTTCTCCATATCTTTTTTTTTTTTTAAAGATTCTTGAGATGTTTGTGACCAAGAAGAGGTTAATGACAACAGGCATACTTTAGAGATTTTGTGGGTTTGTTTCGAAACCACTGCAATAGTCCAAATATTACAATAGAATCTCACAAAATTTTTGGTTTTTCAACGCTTGTAAAAGTTACATTTCTGTTATACTATAGTCTATTAAGTGTGCAATTGCCTTATGTACAAGGATATTTACAGACCTTAATTTAAAATTTAATTGCTAAAACATGCTAACAGTCATCCGAGCCATTAGCAAGTCATAATCTTTTTTCTGGT
>NW_003852560.1:134455-135469 GCF_000181295.1 Otolemur garnettii | reverse complement strand
TTTCAACAATGTTCACAGCATTTTCACCAGTAGATTCCATTTCAGGAAACCATTTTCTTTGCTCAGATATAAGAAGCAACTCCTCATTTGCTCAAGATTTATCACTAGGTTGCAGCAATTCAGTCACATCTTCAGGCTCCACTTGTGATTCTAGTTTTCTTGCGATTCCTGCAACTTATGTAGTTACCTCTTCTATTCAAGTCTTGAACTCTTCAAAGACATATACGAGGGCAAAAATCAACATCTTCCAAATTCCTGTTAATGTTGGTATCTTGATCGCCCCTCATGAATCGTGAATGTTCTTAATGACATCTAGAATGATGAATCCTTTCTAGAAGGCTTTCAGTTGACTTTGTCCAGATCAGTTACTATCTATGAAAAGCTGAAATTACTCCTTGATCCGTGGACCGTAGAATGGATGTTGTTTTCGCAGGCATGAGAACATTAACCCCATTGTACATCCGTGGCAGTTAAGAGGCTAAAAACAAAATATAACAACTCCTCATATATCTGCATAAGAGTGCTTTGAAGCTTAGAAGGCAGGCATTGACTTCTTCAGCTAGTTAAGTCTCAGATGGCATCTTCTTCCAATGTTTTGTCTACAGTGAAAATCGGTTGTTTAGTGTGGCTGCCTTCATCAGTTATCTCAGCTAGATCTTCTGGATAGCTTGCTGCAGCTTTTCCACCGGCACCTGCCGCTTCATCTTGCAATTTTATGTTATGGAGACGGCTTCTTTCCTTAAACCTCATGAACCAGTGTCTGCTAGCTTTAAGCTTTTCATTTGCAGCCTCCTCCCCTCTTTTGGCCTCCATAAATTGAAGAGGATTAGGGCCTGGCTCTGGATTGTGTTTTGGCTTAAAGGAATGTATGGCTGCTTTGATTATCCAGACCACTCAAACTTTCTCCATATCAAGGCTATTTCACTTTTTATCACCTGTGTGCTCACTGGAATAGCATTTTTAATTTCCTTCAAGAACTTTTCTTTTGCATTCACAACTTGGCCATTTGATGAA
>NW_003852560.1:118577-134003 GCF_000181295.1 Otolemur garnettii | reverse complement strand
ATCACACCAATAGACTTGCTAGATGCAAGGTTGCCACAGACTTTCAATTCACAAAATACACACTATCTCCAAAGCACCACCAAGTCATACACAGTGAAATGAGGTGTGCCTGTATTAACTGGAGTTTGGATGCACTTAAAGATATGTCAGAAGTAGTTCTATATATTGAGTTCGACAACTTCACTTAAAATCTCAGGAAGCTATTTTTGTGAGCTCCTGACTCTTCCTCAACGTGGCAGGCGCATGTGTGCACATATGGGGATGAAGCGTTTGGGGCATATGTTTGCGGCTGACGGATAGAATAATTTTTGTTCCTATAAAAATATAAACCAATTGATTTTTTTAAAATACCATCGTCATCATCCTTCTTTGTTGGCTCGAATATTAGCTCAAACCACTTATATTTTTCAGCTTTAAGATACCAGAGCAGGCAAACAACTTCAAGCTGTGGAGGGAGCAATTAAAGTCTTTTATTCTCCTTGCCATTAGTGTAACAACCATAATATAATTTATGAGAGAGTAATATAGCTTGTGTTATAGAACTTGGAAAGTATCATTTCATCTTGGGACAGAGAGATACTCTATTATTTTTCCTCCTATTCAAACAAATGTCACGGTAGCACTGCAATTTTGAATTTTACTATTGCTACTTTAAGTAAGTTTATTGTTAGCTAAAAGGGCTTTGAAATCAACATATACAGCAACTGCATCATATTAACATCGTCATGTAATGTGTACAAAAGATAGAATAAAATGCATTTCTTCATAGAGTAATTCAAGTTTCCTTCTCTTCCCAACTCTACCTGTCATTGGAAGCTCTGGGTTTAATCATATGTATTTGATACGCAAAGCCTTTCTTATAGCCAATAAAAGATGAACGTGTAGTGAGTCAGAAACCAGGCAGCTGGTAAATAATTGCATGGGTAATATAAAGTGATGGCTTCCAAAAAAATAAAACTATTGCAATAAATTACAGAATAAATTATTGAAGTATAATAAAAAAGGTCTTTTAGGATTTTAATGCAAGTGTAAATTAGCTCTGATTTTGAATCCTTATTTTTTTAATTTAGCATAATTACTATAGCACTTCTGTCTTGCAACATTCTTTAAAATTACGATATAGGTAGGAAATTTGCAAAAGTCTCTTAGGAAAAGTAATTGAATTGTGCCGGAAATTATTTCCCTAAAACTCTTTTTATTTATGAATAAATACCTGTGATGCACCATGCACTGTTCTTTGCACGTGGAATGCCAAGAGTAATGTGGGATGGTACCTGTACTACAGAAGTACAGCAGAGGCCTTAGCAAGCTGGGGAGAGAGGGATGCTCCTGGGGAAGATAATTGCTGAATTAGATCTAAGAATTTTTGGGAGTCACCTTGGCCCAGATAGGAAGTTCTAGAGGGCAGTGAAAAGGCAAAGTGGATCCCAAGTGAAGGACACACAAACACAGTTAAGGAGGCAAGATGTCACATGGTTTGTGAAGCGTAACTACCAGTATCTCAGTGTGGCTGGAGTAAGGGAGTGGTAGAAGATGGAGATGAACAGATCCGTGGGGGCTGGACCAGGCCTCCAATGGTAAGGAGCCTGAGTATCTTTACCATTGAAGAAATGGAAACCCACAGAAAGAAAGGCTTAAATGAAAAATGATACGATCAGATTTGTGCTGCGGGTAGCTCATCTTTGCTGCTGCCTAGATGATAGATTTGAACGGGACAAGACTAATGGCAGAAGGTTCTGGCAGTAGGCTGCTGTTTTAGTTGAAAAGCCATGATAGTGGGAATGATGAGGAAGAAATTATTTCAAAAAATACTTAGGCAGTAAAAGTAGCAGAACTTGTAGTTGACTAATGAGTGATTGATTGATGCCATGCAGTGAAGAGGAGGACCCTGGGAAGAATCAGGACACCCCCAGGATTTCTAACTTGAATGATGGAGATGTGACTTTCTTTGCATTATTATTATTATTGCTTAATATTTTGATGCAGCATTCGTCTGATTTCTTTTCTGAATGCATTTATCTTCATCCGTTCTTTACGAGGTTTTTGTTTCTAGTCCTTTTCTTAAACATTGCTATTGTTATTCAACGTTAAGCCTTTTTAATTTTGTGAAGGCAAAAAATGAAAACCTAATAAACACATGTATATGTAAAAAAAAAAAAGAGAGAGAGAGACAAAGAATAAAAGCGAAGGAACACGCTTAAAGGAAGTGATGTTAGATGTATGAACTTTGAGATACCTGTACAAATATCTAAGTAATCACACATACAAGTCTGAAGCTCGCGGGAGGTGACTGGACTAGATTATTAGGTCATTAAGATTGAGGTGATTATTAAAACATGAGATAAGTTTGCTCAGCAAGAATTGAAAAAAAAGAAAAAAGTAAATGAACTGGAGGTGAAACCTAAGGATATTAATCTTTTAAATGTTCACAGAGTGAGAGGGTACTTTTCTGTGTTCTGGGAAATAGAAGCCGTTTTCTTCCTTTCTTAGCTGTTAGCTGAGAGCCGGTCTCTGTGAAAAAGGGGCGGTGACTACTGCAGTGTCGCCATGGCAGACTAGTCGACTGTGCCTCCACCCTCTTTGGCTCAGCTGGGGGTGGCGGAGGAGTAAATGAGGCTTTCAAAGATGCCCTGCAGAGAGCCCAGCAGATGGCAGCAAAAATTGGAGGTGATGCTGAGACATGACTGAAGTCAAATGACTGTGGTTATGGAGGACAAAAAGACCTTTAGAAGATGAATATCAACCAGATGCTAAGAAAGTTGCTCCTCAAAATGACTCTTTTGGAACACGGTTACCATCAATGCATCAGCAGCAAAGGTCTGTAAAGACAGAAGAATACAACGTTCCAGATGGAATGGCTGGCTTTATAATTGGCAGAGGACGTGAGCAGATCTGACGCATACAGCAAGAATCTGGATGCAAAATACAGATAGCTCCAGAGAGTGGTGTCCTTCCAGAAAGGTCATGCATGTTAACTGGAACACCTGAATTGGTCTAACTGGCAAAATGGTCACTGGACAAGATTGTTGAAAAAGGAAGACCAGCTCCTGGCTTCTATCATGGCAATGGACCAGGAAATGCAGTTCAAGAAATCATGATTCCAGCTAGCTAGGTAGGATTAGTTACTGGAAAGCGGGGAGAGACTATTATACAACTTCATGAGTGAGCTGGAGTTAAAATGGTTATGATTCAAGATGGGCCTCAGAATATTGGTGCAGACAAACCTCTGAAGATTACAGAAGACCCATATGAAGTTCAACAAGCCAAGGAAATGGTGTTGGAGTTAATACGTGATCAAGGTAGTTTCAGAGAAGTTCAAAATGAGTATAGGTCATGAATAGGAAGTGAAGGGATAGATGTTCCCATTCTAAAATTTGCTGTTGGTATTTTAATAGGAAGAAACAATGGGATGATCAAAAACCTACAAGATGATGCTGATGCTGATGTTTGAATTCACTTTAAGCCAGATGATAGAACAACATGACACCTGATAGGATAGCACAAATAACAGGACCTACAGACCATTGTCAGCATGCTGCAGTAATTATTACGGACCTTCCTCAAAGTAGGCTGGTAATCCAGGTGCACCTGGACCTGGTGGTCAAGGAAGAACAATGGGTGTTCAAGGGTGGTCAAGGCCAATGGAACATGGGACCACCTGGTGGATTACAAGAACTTAATTTCATTGTGCCAACTAGGAGACCCGCATTAATAGTAGGAAAAGGAGGTGAAACCATAAAAAGCATAAACCAACAGTCTGGTGCAAGAAGAGAACTTCAGAGAAATCCTTCACCTAACGCAGATGCTAATATGAAGTTGTTTACAATTTGTGGCACTCCACAGCAAATAGACTATGTCTGGCAACTCATAGAAGAAAAGATTGACCCAGTAAATCCTTTAGGGCCATTGTACCCCATGGGCCTCATGGGCCTCCAGGGCCTAGAACTTTAGTGGGACCATGCAACCCTGCACCTTATAATCTAGGACCACCTGGCCCTGCTCCTCATGGTCCTCCAGCCCCCTATGTGCTCCTCGGGGGTGCAGAAGAGCATCTCCACACTGGCAGCAGCAGGCTCCTGCTGATCCAGCCAAGCAAGAACAAACGCAACTTCAGCAGCTTGGGCAGCCTATCATGCTATCATCAGCAGCAAGCACAGCCACCACCTGCAGCTCCCTCAGGTGCATCAACTACAGCCCAGACCAATGGACAAGGAGATCAGCAGAAGCCAGCTCCAGCTGGACAGGTTGATTATACCACGGCTTGGGAAGAGTAGTACAAGAAAATGGATCAAGCAGTCCCTGCTCCTACTGAGGCTCCACCGGGTGGTCAGCCAGATTACAGGGCAGCCTGGGCTGAGTACGACAAACAACAGGCAGCCTACTATGCCCAGGCAAGTCCCCAGGGAATGCCACAGCCTCCTCCAGCACCTCAGGGCCAATAAGAAGTGGACAATACAGTATTTGCTTTATTGGGTGGATCTAAAACACCTTTGTTAACTATAGGGACACAGACAACTTAATAAAGATCTTAATTTTGCTTTTGGTTTAAAATATTGGGTTTTTATTTTTAATGTACTAAATATCATTACTGATGGTAGGTTAATATTTCTGTGTAGAAATGAAAATTGGCTTGTTTTTAGAATTTAGTGTCAATGTACACATTTCAGCAAATGTATTTGCAACTATTAATGTGGTTGATGCTTTGTGATATAAATGTCCTTTTTTGATGTTTACTTTCACTTTTAAAATGCCTGTTTAGTGCTTTACAATACATGATATGAAACTTTGAAAAAAAGAAAAGAAAAGAAAACAGAAAAGAAACCAAACCAGGAAAATGTGATGTTGAGGATGGTAAAAGACTAAGGAATTTCAGGAAGGAAAAAGAATTTAGAGTGACAATGAAGGTGGTAATAGACCTCTAATCTCTTTTATTTATTTATTTTATTAAATCATAGCTGTGTACATTAATGCAGTCATGGGGTACAGTGTACTTGTTTTATATACAATTTGAAATATCTTCACCAAACTGGTTAACATAGCCTTCATGGAATTTTCTTAGTTATTGTGTTCAGACATTTATATTCTACATTTAGAAAGACTCACATGTACCCTTGTAAAATGGACCATAGATGTGGTCCCAACAATCACCCTCCCACCACCCATCCTCTACCCTCCCTTCCCTTCCCTTCCCTCTCTCCCGTCCCCATATTCTTGGCTATAATTGGGCTGTAGCTTTCATATGAAAGCTATAAATTAGTTTCATAGTAGGGCTGAGTACATTGGATACTTTTTCTTCCATTCTTGAGATACTTTGCTAAGAATAATATGTTCCAGCTCCATCCATGTAAACATGAAGGAGGTAAAGTCTCCATCTTTCTTTAAGGTATACATTCTCTAAATTGATGCAGAAAAAGCTTTTGATAATATCCAGCATGCCTTCATGATCAGAACACTTAAGAGAATTGGTATAGAAGGGACATTTCTTAAACTGATAGAGGCCATCTACAGCAAACCTACAGCCAATATCGTATTGAATGGAGTTAAACTGAAATCATTTCCACTCAGATCAGGAACTAGGCAAGGGTGCCCATTGTCTACACTGCTCTTTAACATTGTAATGGAAGTTTTAGCCATCACATTTAGGGAAGAAAAGGCAACCAAGGGTATCCATATAGGGTCAGAAGAGAACAAACTGTCACTCTTTGCAGATGATATGATTGTATATCTGGAAAACACCAGGGATTCTACTGCAAAACTCTTAGAAGTGATCAAGGAATATAACAACATCTCAGGATACAAAATCAACACTCATAAATCTGTAGTCTTCATATATACCAACAATAGTCAAGTTGAAAAAACAATCAAGGACTCTATTCCTTTCACGGTAGTGCCAAAGAAGATGAAATATTTGGGAGTTTACCTAACAAAGGACATGAAAGATCTCTATAAAGAGAACTATGAAACGCTAAGAAAAGAAATAGCTGAAGATGTTAACAAATGGGAAAACATACCATGCTCATGGCTGGGAAGAATCAACATTGTTAAAATGCCTAATGTCTTGTAGATGTTATTTTTCCTCGTTCTCATCAAATCTTACTATGCCTGCCATAGCACTTTCAAATAGCCCAGAAGTCAACACTTTATCCGAATACTTTTCAATTATTACAAGTTTCTCCACGTCATAGACATCCTGTTTGACTTTGTGGTCTAAGTTAGTGCCCAACAAATGCTTGTGGCGAGGCAATTGAGAAGTATAGAATGGAGCAGGCAACAGGATAAATTGTCCTTAGTGATAAATAGGAAAAACTCCCACAAAATGGTCTGGAGCAGAAGCAGATGGTGTAAACTGTCAAGTGAAAGAAAGGCCAGTAAATGGGCAAAGCTCATGCAGGATGTTCATTCAAAAAGCTTGTAGGGAAGAGAAAGGTAAGAAGGTAATCCAATGGGGGGTAAGGAAGAATAAATCAAAGCTGAGAAGAAGGGACCAAGAAAGAGAGGGAATATATTTTGTTGTTTCAGTGAATTCTGCACGTTAAAATTTTTTAATGCCAGAAAGAATAGATTTTACTAAATTTTATGCTCTAGGGTTAATAACATTATAATGCTTAAATAATTATCTTAAGTCAAGAAGAATTACAAAGTGTGCACTTGTACCGTGATGAGATATTATGTTGTGACGGCTGTGGTTTTGTTGCTTTCTTTCTTCAGAATCCTATTGCCGGTTTGGAAGTGAACTGCATTGATATATTACAGATAGAAGGCTACAATTTGATTGTCGCTGGAACCTTAAATGGTGTGATCATCTTGTGGAATTTTGTAACGGCTACTGTCAAAGAAGTGTAAGTTGCATCTTTTCTGTGAGTCGTTTAAAAATCGTACTGGGAAAGAGCCAAAGTAACATATGATACTCAAAAAATAAAAAAAAAATTAATAAAACAAGAAAAGAGCAATAAAGGAAAGTGGCGATAATTCTCAGGCGAATATTCATGAAGAAACTATTTTTTTAAAGTCTTTTTTTTTCCTTTTTGAGACAGTCTCCTGTCACCCTGGGTAGAGTGCCACGGTGTCACACCTCACAGCAACCTCAAACTCTTGGGCTCCTCATGCCTGAGCTTCCCAAGTAGCTGGGACTGCAGGCGCCCACTACAACACCCAGCTACATTTTCTATTTTTAGCAGAGACTGGGTCCCACTCTTGCTCAGGCTGGTCTTAAACTCCCGAGCTCAAGCAATCCACCTGCCTCAGCCTCCCAGAGCACTAGAATTACAGACATGAGCCACTGTGTCTGGCCTTAAGAGACTATGTTCTACTTGTTAAATCCTAGAATGAGTGGATGAATGAATGAACCTTATGTAACACGTATCCAGTTGCCTCCTGGCAATTTTCATCCACATTGCTGCTAAGACCCTTAATGCCCCACATGCCTAAAATTTCTTCCCTATCTATCCACCCCCAGGAACTTCTCTTCCTGCATTTCCAGTACCACCACCATCCACTCAGTCACCAAGTCAAATGGTGAGAGGCAGACTGGGTAGACTTCCTTCTCACTCACTAGCCCAAAACATCCAGCTCATTACAGGATGTGGCTAACAAGGGCCAGTGTGGCTTATGTAAGTCTACATCTCAACCAGTTAGATGTGTTCTGTGCCATGGCCAAAATAGGGACCCTCTCTCCGCCATACATTCCTAAATGTTCTTGGCATTGGCTATAGAAGAACTAACGTAACGTTGTTTATGTAGATGTATTGTAAATAATAATCCCATCTGCATAATTTGGATGCATGCAAAGGCCATGTGTGGACACCCAATGTCAAGGGGGTTTGTAAAATATTACTTTGTGGTACATGATCACCAAGAACTTTAACAATAATTAAATAAAATAAAGTTTATCTAAGCATTTGGGGGAATACCAGAGGTATAAAAGAGGAGAGAAAAGGGAATTGGAAATGGCAAGGGAAAAGAAAAGGAACAGACGAAAGGCATCTCTGCCTCTCCATGCACAGTATGTCACGTGCTACTGGTCCTCCCGGGCCCCCTGCCCTTTACCATCCAGGTATAAGTTGTTACTTTCAGCCAGCTTTGGAGAGGAAATAATCTTTTCTTGTTTTGACCCTGAACTTATTCTCATTGAAGCTTTAGTTGAAATAGCTGTTTCCACAGATCCCTCTCTCTTCACCTCTGCATCTGGCCCTGCTCCTAGAATGTCGGTCATCTTTGTGTTGAAGACACAGGACATGGTGTCCAGGAGGACCAGTAGCATGTCAAGTTCCCTCTCCAGCCCTTGACCTTTGGCTTTTCTCACAGACTGTACACCTGTCATTTTGTACCCACACCGCCGTGCACTGCACACTGCCTCACCCTCTTATTAATGTTCTCACACTCTAAGTGTCCACTTAGGTATGACTCACTACTACAAGAGAAAAGTCTATCAGCATAGACTAAAAACACAAAGTCTTGATGCTACAGCCTTTAGAGGGGGTCTCGTTGCCACTGGTTGGGGCCTGGGATCAACATGGTCTCCACCCTCCTGCCTATCCAGGTTCTGGATACAGACCACCTTGCTATCTAGCTCAGGAACGATTGCTCTTGGGTGCCCGAGGGCTACTTGCTTTAGCAGAAGGGAGAGAGTCTTTGAGGGTAAAGCAGTCTTAGAATAAGTCTTAGTAGTCTTTCATAGAAAGAGATGCCATGGGGCAGCACCTGTAGCTCAAAGGAGTAGGGCACCGCCAGCCCTGTCCTGCTGCCTGTCCTGCTTTTAGCCTTGGCCAAAAACTGAAGGAAAAAAAGAAAAGAAAAGAAAAGAAAGAGGTATCATACTGCGTTCTGCAGGCAGGAGAAGCAACAGAGTCAGAGTAAGTGGACAGAATGCACGCACGCTCCTAACTGTCTGCTCCTGTAGCCTAATATAGAGCTGATCTCGTGATTCTTAACACCACAAGTGCAGAGACTGCCAATTCACTAATGCTCTCGTCTCATGAGCTCTCATGCTTGTTAAGAGCGCTAAATCCCTCCCCATGTCCTTTTCACCAAGGTGTTCCATTATCGAGCTACAGGGGTTTCCTAACTCTCACTCCTCCTAGCCATAGGCTATACGGGTTGCTTGGGGGGGGGGGTCGCAACTCTCCTTATCCAATCCCAACTCAAAAATGAAGATCCTCCTTGTTGAAGAGCCAGGTATTTTGTTGAGCGATAATACAAATTCAATACTCAGAGAAAAACAACTATGGTGTGGCATACCTCATGTCCCTTTCCCATAGGCAGATGATTATATAAAAACAGTTGATTTGGAATCACTGCAGTATTTTTCAAAAAATGCAATTTAGCATAAAACTGTAGAAGGTAATTTTGGCCCAGCTCTAAAGGTTCTAAGATGGAAAATGGTTTCCATACTCCATATTCGTGGTGGAGGCCATCTCTATGTCTACCTCAAACTTTGACTTCCCTAATCGGGTGAAATAACTATGCTGAAAGCCCCAAACTCAATATTGTTCTTGCTGATGAATAATTTACCTCATCATTCAGCTCATCTGCAGAGCAGAAACAGCTAAAAAATCTGAGCTCACCAAGACATCGAGCCCATAGGCTCCTCTTGAGTTTGGTTCACTTCCAAGATACTCCTTCATCATTCATCTGCTCAAATTAGAAATAATTTCCAGTGCAGAAAAAGGTCTTTTTGTTATAAGAATTGCTTTCAGAGACAAGCACAAAGTGCAGGTGTTGAGGGACTATTGCTCTTCTCCCCCGGAAACTGCCTAGGAAGGAGTTGGTTCCTTGGAATCTGGGTGAACATGAGACTCAAGCAGCAAAAGCAGTGTCAACACTGAAGGACGTATCCGTCTCCTCTCAATTGTTTTTTTTTTTTTTTTTGCAGTTTTTGGCCAGGGCTGGGTTTGAACCCGCCACCTCCGGCATGTGGGGCCGGCGCCCTACTCCTTTGAGTCATAGGCGCCGCCCTCTCCTCTCAATTGTAAATGTGAGCTCCATGAGAGTAATAACCACGTTTAATTCAAATTCATCACTCCACTTATTCAAAGAGAATTCTGTCCTTTGAACCAGGTGTCCTCAAACTATGTATGGCCTGCCTGCCACATGCGGCCCGCTGAGGACATTTATCTGGCCCTCCAGGTGTTTTTCCCACCGCTGCCTGTCCTGCTTAGCAGCTGATTCATCCTGGGGCCTGTAGTCTGGCCCTCCAATGGTCTGAGGGACAGTGAACTGGCTCCCTGTTTAAAAAGTTTGAGGACCCCTGCGGGACTGTATGAAACTTCCAAGACCTTGCACCATAGGACTATATAAACCCACGGTCTGACCTATGGGCAGATAGACTAGACCAATTCATTTAATTAAGAGACTTTTAAACTACTAATGATTATGCTATTTTACAAAATCTTTTTAAAGATATGTTCAAACCCTATTCCCCTGGGTCTTCTTTTCATGTTCAATGATACTCACATTAGAGGAATTAATTAGCTCTTCAGGGGATATATAAAAGTAGTATAAGTTACCTAATTTATTAATTTTTATTATGTAAATATGCACTTATTTCCAGGTTCCGACCTGAAGAGTGCTCCCCTGCAAACTCTGAGTTGGATCCCAAGCGCTTTAGAATTAATGACATACTGTTCCTCTTCCGTACCCCTGAATGTATAAGGTAACTCAGCTCTGGCTGATCCAGGGATAATGTCTGGGACCTACATGGGTGATATAAAAAGAGTTCTTTTCATCCCAGTGTTAAGGAAGGTACAATTGAAGGAAGACACAATTTGGGTTGACTACGTGGCTTCAACTTTCTTCCCAGTTACTGTAGGTGGGTCGTCCACAGGGATATAATGTGCTGTGTGGACCCCTTGCCAAGTCTCATTGTCCTTTTCAGCAGTGGCAGAAATGGAAAAATGCTCACCTGATCACACTTTTAGCCAAACTCTAATGCAGTTAGAGTGGTGTGAAGCAGTGGTGTGAAGAAGTAAGGATGGATTTGCAGGACTATTATGAAATGTCCTATGGCAAGACGTTTCATACACCATCCCCTAAAACTAAGCAATCTCCGTTCACTTCTGATGGAGCAGGAGGTTGTTTTTAAGTATCTAAGAAAAAGTATTTTTCAAAGCTGAGTGTGGTGGCTCATGCCTGTAATCCTAACACTCTAGGAGGCCAAGGCAGGTGGATTGCTTGAGCTCAGGAGTTTGAGACCAGCCTGAGCAAGAGGGAGACCCTGTCTCTAAAAAATAGCTAGGTGTTGTGTCAGACACCTGTAGGCCCAACTACTCGGGAGGCTGAGGCAAGAGAATGGCTTTGAGCCCAAGAGTTTGAGGTTGTTGTGAGCTGTGATGCTAGGGCCCTCTACTGAGGCTGACCAAATGAGACTCTGCCTCAAAAACAAACAAACAAACAAACAAAAAAACCCCCAAAAAACACCAATGTACTTTTCCCTATTTATATTTGCTTGAGACCTCAGGTTTGTAGGTGATAGACAATGTGAATTACATCTTTGGAGAGAAATCAAAAAAGTTTTTGTGCTAGTTTTGGGTCACCTAGTGCTGAGCCAGAGCATAATATCCTTCCTACCCCTTGGCTTGGAAACTATTTCGAGAATATTTTGAGAGCTTGTTCTGTATGCATCTGCATCAGCACCCTCGCCACTTTTCTGCCCATTTCAGCAGAGCATGGCAGAGACAGGACCAGGCTGGAGCTAGACAGTATGGACCAGAAGCCACACAGACTTGAAGGGCCAAACCACCCCCCACCATTTCAGTGTAAGAGCCTCTAGAACTAACTCTAGCCTTAGAAGTGGAATGGGCCCTACTTTTATTTTCCAGACCCAGGTAGCAATAAACCTTATTTGCTGAGGCTCCCTAATAGTCTCTGCCAACACCATACTGATGAACGTTTGTTAGACAAAATGTAAGAAGTGATTTATTTCATGAGTGGCTCAGGGTCTACAGATGTTGAAAGAAGTAATCTGTTGACATTAAAGCAGAGAAGACCACTCTTTGAGTAGGACAGAATGTTTTAACTTTTCATCCTTGGGCTTCCTCCCTCCCCTTGTAGGAGATCAAGTCAGGAATCTGTATGTTCTTCATCCCATTGTGAGTCTAGCAAGGGTCCACAGAGTAGCAAGGTAAGCAGGAAACAGAATATCCTCCTGTTATGGTCATCATTGATTTAAATATAGTGATATTGAGCATTTGCGCCCCTCCTTTGAGATAAGGTAAACGTGGAAAAATTCTGTGTGTATATAAAAACTAATTTTTTTGGTTTCCCCCCACAATCACTGTCTAAACACTTCAATGATTTTATAGTTTCACAGCTTTCACATCTGTAAATAATTAATACATGATCATGAATAAAAGACATTGTGCATGTTATTTTTACACGTGCAAAATAATAAAGTAATTTCAGATTTTCTCTTTTACTAAGAAGTATTATGCATATTTCACAGGGAGAAGAGACAGCAGGTAATATATGTAATTACATTACAACACATAACATAATGCACAGTTTTCAAACTGTGTTCTCAGCTCCAATTTTATGTATTTTTACACGCTGCATTTAGTTTTCACTGCAAAAATTATTTTTAAACCACCAGCAAGCATGGTGGAAAGAGTAAACTTATAGGGACATAAAAGACAGCCTTGTACCTGAATTCAAGCCCTCCATTTATTATCTGATTAGCTTTAGAGATGTCACTCTGAGTGTCTGTTTTCTCCTCAGTAAAAAGGGAATAATAGAGATTAAGTTGTATGGTTGTTGATAGAATTACAGATAATTACCAGGGGTCCTCAAACTTTTTAAACAGGGGGCCAGTTCACTGTCCCTCAGACCGTTGGAGGGCCAGACTGCAAGCCCCGGGATGAGTCGGCTGCTAAGTAGGACAGGCAACAGTGGCAAAAACACCTGGCAGGCCGGATAAATGTCCTTGGTGGGCTGTAGTTTGAGGATGCCTGAATTGTACACCAAGAACTGAACACGCTTAGGCATTTAATTACTTTCTTTATTATGCTATCCCTAAGCCACTAGAAAAATGTTGACTTACAGATTCTTTCTTTCTGGGCATGAAAAGCTCTGAATACACTGTCTTCAAAAGATAACATTTAAAGTGATTTTAAAATTAATGCTTAGAAAAGCAAACTCAGGAGTAGGGGTGCCAGCCCCACATGCCGGAGGTGGTGGGTTCAAACCCAGCCCCGGCCAAAAAAGTAAATAAATAAAAAATAAAAAGCAAACTCAACTATCTAGAGAACTTACTAATTCAGTATTTAATATCATAGAAATATTTTCTTTTTCTGTCTTGATTCAGGGAAGCAAGCAAAGCATACATGACAGTGAAGGTAAAGGTCAGTATGAACTCACCTCTCTTCTGTGTGACAAAACAATTCCTTAGGAACAGGGAGTTAATAGAATACTTTAAATGAAGGTATGTTTTTGTGACTAAACATTGAGGTGCTATACAATTCGCAAGTCTAAGAAGCAGAATTTCGATTATGATGATGCCTTTTTTAAGTTCTAATTCTTGGTTTTAAAGAACCCAAAATATTCTCAAGCTTCTTATTCTTTAGCCTATTCTTCCAAAAATTATACTAGATAGCTAAGCCATTCTGGATACGTAAGCCTTATACTGGATGAATATGTAGTTTTAGCCGTCAGGTATAGTATGGATACCTTCGCAATAGGGCAAAACATAAGTTTTATAGATTTTTCTAAAATGGATGGATCCCAGATTCTACTTTTTAATGCTTTTTTGGACTCTTCCCTGATTGATGTTCTCTGGGGTTAACAAAATTCTGGGGAGAAGAATATGTGTTTTTTGCTATTTTCTTGCCTGCCTTGTATGTTTCATAAGATTTAGAATTCCAAGTATTGCAAATTCTCTAGTAGCTCATTAGTTTCTCCAATAGGTGAGCAAACAGATGTGACCGTGGGAGAGCAACAGCCAGCGGACAAAAAACATCCAGGAAGTGCCAGTTTACCAGAAGCTCAGCCACCTATCATTGTCACTGCTCACGAGGACGGACACCTCCGCTTGTGGAATATGGAGGTGATGGAGACCAGTAAATCTGGGAATAGGAAAGATAAAAAAGATACTCAAGTGCAGCCTTCTTCGTAGGGCTTCCGTTTCAAATGTTTTTCAGCCTCTAGCCAAAATGCTATTTGGGGACCTGTGCATTGATCATGCTACTTAAACGCTATACTCTTGTGAAGAGGCTAGCTTCATAACTCAGATCAAATCATCAAAATTTCTAACTTAGCTATTTTAAATCTCTGAAGTTGAGCTGTGAATACGTGCCACTAAGTATTTTATTGGATGTTTAAATAATTAAAAGGTACTAATGACACAGTAGAAGGATATAAGAACTCTCAAATATTGGGTATAAATGGTGTAGGGTTAAAATTGGACAGGGTTTGAATTAGGAGGATAGAAGGTGATGAAAAGCCAGATGTGGACTAGCCTGAGGTTGATGGCAATGAAATCTACAAAGCAGGGGAGGCGACCTCAGGCTCCTTCCTACAGGGAAGGCAGAAAACAGCAACAGTTTTGCATGGCTGATAATGGCATTCAACAGCGCAGAACAGCAGGGCTTGGCTGACAGCCAGGAAAAAGCTCCAAGACTATCTGTAGATTTTAGCTCATTAGGGGGAAAGCCCTGGTTTGAAACTACACCATGAGAATTCTGACAGTCACCTTCCCTGAGATGATTTTGGAGTTAGAGCAATGCCACTTCTTTCTTTCTGACAGAGAAATAAAAGGGTTAGAAACATGGGAGAAGAGGCTCTATCCAAGTAGAGTCTCAGGAGATGAGTAGCAGATTGACACTCTTTCTTCTCAAACTTGGATATTATTCTCTAAGCCAGATAATACGGGCGACAGTCCTTCCCAATGCTGGCTTACACCAAGTGCTGAAAAAGAAACTCTCAGAACTTGAATCTTTTATAATTCCTTATCTTGCGCCAATATTCAAATATAAATACTTCTGAAAATATTCCTGTTTAAAACAATTGAGATACACTTAAACCTGAAAAGGATGTTTGTTTAAAAAGAGAACATGGTGGAGGATTGCGCTGGTCATTATGGGGGATAGGTCTGAGAATATCCTGGAGACCTGATTTAGTTATGGCAAATTTCTTCAACATGTGAATGTCATTATTTAATTTCTCCATCATAAATGATACTCAGTTTAGCTGGATACAGGACCCTGGGTTGAAAGTTATTTTGTTTTAGGAGACTATGAAACCAATTTATAGCTTTCTTGTGAAAGCTATAACCTAATTATAGCCCAAGAAGAAGAGGAAAGGAGAGAGAGCGTGGAGGGGCCGGGGGAGGATAGGTGGAGGGAGAGTAGTTGGTGGGACCACCTTATGGTGCATCTTACAAGGAAGGGTACATGTGAAATTTACTAGAATATAAATGTCTTAACATGATAATTAAGA
>NW_003852560.1:113679-118511 GCF_000181295.1 Otolemur garnettii | reverse complement strand
TAGAATATAAATGTCTTAACATGATAATTAAGAAGAGTAGTTGGTGGGACCACCTTATGGTGCATCTTACAAGGAAGGTTACATGTGAAATTTACAAGAATATAAATGTCTTAACATGATAATTAAGAAAATACCGTGAAGGCTAAGTTGACCAGTCTGATACAAACATTTCAAAGCATATATAAAACCAGCACATTGTACCCCATGATTGCTTTAATGTACACGGCTGTGATTTAATAAAAAATAAATAAAAAGAGATCATGTAATCAGAAAGAAGGGCTGAGGAGTCTCATGAAAAGTATCACGGGATGTGCAAGAACAACCCCAAGTATAGAGACAATCTATATTACTGAGTCTAAACGCTTACAACTCACAGTTGTTTATACCTTTAGAATATTTAATTTCAAGGAAATAAGTCCCCATGCATAGTTTCACATTATTTTTTATTACAAAGAAGAGAATCATGTTTCAGTAGTAGAGATAATTTTTGAGATATTTATGGAGAAAATCAATTTCAGCATTAAAATTTTATAGACTTTATTATCATAGAAAGAGCCTGATTTGCATTATGCTTTACTTAGGGGAAACTACTGAAAGACATGCTACCTTTCACAAAACACGCTGCCATTTCTCTGACCTCGCTGTATACTGATTCCTGTACCAGACTACTACTGGCTGGAAATGTAGGTAAGTAATCAGCTGTAATCAGTTACATGCTTCTTACCACCCTGCACGAAATAAAAATGGCTACAGGAAAATCTCATGCTCAAGCATGAGAGAGTGTTAGGAACAGCCCGCAGAACAAATGAATGTCAGGAGATCCTGTTTCATTCCTAGCTCTTGACTTCAAGCATGGCATTCTGTTTTTTCCATCTTTAAAATGGGTGTGTGTCTTTTGTTTTTATCTCTTGGCTTTAAAAAAAAAAAGAAAAGAATTGGTAGATGAAAAAAAATAATAAAGAAAGAAAGAATTGGTATATGTCTACACATCCTATATTTTAATTTGGGAGAAAGAATATAAAGTTTTAATTTTTAATCTTCATCAATCTTCATTGTTAAAGGGAGTAGAAATCTAAATCCATAAATGGATTATTTGTTCTGAGTAGGGGACTTTATACTGTATTTGTTATAATTAATATAGTTGATCTTAATTCTTTCATCAAATTCAATTCCTTTTCTAGTCTTCCTTTCTATTTCTCTTCTTCTGTCTTTTAAATTAACCCTAAATGTTCTCTTATTTTTCCCTCCTTTCCATACTTTGAAAAGTTATGTGTATGTGAATGCGCCTACATGTGTATAAACAGTTCTTAATTTTACTAGTGTTTACCTTCAAGCTTTTCAAAATAATTAATGTTAGAATTAAGATGAAACAACATATTTTCAGTTAAAAAGGGAAACTTATCCCACAATAACTTTCTCTTTTCTCCATACCTATTCCTTTGCTTATTGTTGCTAATAAAGTAATTTGCATACAGATTAGATATGCTATTATATTATTACTTAATCTTCATTCTCTTTCTTGAGAGCATTTTTTGATTTTTTTTTTTTGGCAGTTTTTGGCTGGGGCTAGGTTTGAACCCGCCACCTCCAGTATTTGGGGCTAGTGCCCTACTCCTTTGAGCCACAGGTGCCGCCCATTTTTTGATCTTAAAAGGTCAAACTGCTCTGTACTGTCAGTGATCTGAGTTGTTTAGATATTGTTGAAAATAATTGCTTATATTTGTATTCTGTATTATCATTAAATCTACAATATATATTTAAAGTTATCGCTATTTTTTTTTTTATTTGGCTGGGGCTGGGTTTGAACCCACCACCATATGGGGCCAACACCCTACTCCTTTGACCCACAGGTGCTGCCCAAATATTGAGTTTCTATTTCTCCTTGCAGTCCTATCAATCTTTGTTTCATGTATTCTGATACTCTCTTGTTAGGAATGTACACATTAAGGATTGTAACATCTTCTTGGAGAATTGACCCTTTTATCATTAGATAATGTTTCTCTTTATCCCTAATAATTCATCTTGCTCTGAAGTCTGCTCTATCTAAAATTAATATAGCTACTCCTGCTTTCTTCTAATTAGTGTTAGCACAGTATATCTTCTTCTGTTCCTTTACTTTATACTATATATATGTATATAAATATGTATATATATGTATTTATACAGAGGGTGCAAAAAATGTGTTTTAAAAAAGGAAAAAACTGTATTAAATTTGTAATACTCAAGTTTGACCTCTGCAATTATGTGAAGTGCTCAATGTGACTTGTATTCATCTTCGATTATCAGTATATATTGAATATTACAATTTTAATACAGTTTTTTCCTTTCTTAAAATTTTTGCTGGCACCCTCTGTAAAGAAACACACACAAGTTTCTTGTAGACAACATATAGTTGGGTCATGTTTTCTTAGTCCACTTTGACAATTTCTTTATTTTAATTGGTGCCTTTAGACCCATGATTATTGACCTGTTTATTAATATTTATCAAATTTATTACTGTTTTTAATTTTTCCCCTTGTTCTTTGTGGCTGTTTTTGTCTTCCACTTTTTCTGCCTTTTGTGGTTTAATTGAGCATCTTGTATCTTTCTGTTCTCTTTTTTTTCTTAACGTACCAATTATACTTATTTTTAATTTTTCTGGTAGTTGCCCTAAAATTTAATGTATGTTTGCAATTAGCTCATGTCCATTTTCAAATAACACTACGCAATTTCATGAGTTGTGGAAGTATCTTATAATATTAAAATATTCCTGACTTACCCCACCCTTTACGTATTACTGTCATTCATTTCAAGTATTCATAATTATAACATCAACTACATTGTTGCTATTACTATGTTGTATAAACTTTTATCTGTTAGATCAATTAAAAATAGGAAACATAAAAAATTTTATTTTATTTTCACTTATTTCTTGTCTAGTATTCTTAATTTCTTTAAGTAGATCTGAGTTTCTGATGATTATTTTTCTTCCCTCTGAAGAACTTCTTTCAACATTTCTTGCAAGGAAGGTCTACTGGTGACAAATTCCCTCAATTTTTGTCTGAGAAAGTCTTTATTTCTCCTTTACTTTTGAAGGATAATTTTGCTGGGTACATCATGCTAGGTTGGTGGGTATTTTTTCTTTTAACACTTTAAGTATTTCACACTACTCTCTTCTTGCTTTCATTGTTTCTGATGAGAAGTTTGTTGTAATTCTTGTGTGCGTGTGTGTGTGTGTGTGTGTGTGTTTTCCCACCTGTCTTACTTCAAAATTATTCCCTTTACTTTTGTTTTCATACAATTTAAGTATGATATGTCTAGGGTAGTCATTGCTTTTTAATATCTAGTCTTTGTAACTATCGTTTGGATTATAGGATGAGTATCTCTGTAACAGTTTAGACTCTGTTTGGTAGTGACATGTTCATTTCTATTATCATCCACCCTGATCTCTAGAAGAACTTTGACTCTGGATGGATAAAGCAAACTCATCATGACTTATTAAGCCTGAAGCAAGATAATTGCTATATATGAAAATGTATGCAAAATTTCTGCTTTTATTTCTAGCCTCTCAAATTCTATTTTTTTCCATTATAAATGCCTGAATCAAAATAACTTGGAAGTCTGGGTAATACTTATTTAGACAACATGATATCTAATTAAAAATCCCAATGTTTATATTTTATACAGAAGGACATGTTATCCTTTGCAGTATAAGTTCTTTCCTGGATCCACCACATGATGAGAAGGTAAGAACTGTAGTTATCCACTTTAATCAATGAATGATCATGTATTTATTAAGCACTTCCTTGTGTATCTATACCATGAAAGATAGAAATATAAGACTCCCTACTTTTAATGCACATATATTATTGAAATTTAAGCTCATGACAAATAACAACGGTCTACTTGTGAAAAAAGGAGGTGAATAAGTGAGTGAGGGGCAGAGAAAGTGAATGAGGAAGCCAGACCACTGGTCACTTTGCATCTTCTTCATGTTTTGACTTATTTGTGAAAATTTATATGGCATTCCAGAGGTTACAGAGTTCATAGGTTATCTAGAGCTCCACAGTCAGTGCCAATATCTTATACATGTCCATAAGGCATTCCATAACCTTCCTTGCAAACATAATGTGGAACCATTCAAGAAACTCTTCTCAGCTCTAGTCTAAATCCTTCCTATAATTCAGGCACGTTTTATTCTATTTTTAGAGTTAATATTATGTAAGCGTCACTACACTTATTTTATAAACATTTAAATATGAGTTTCTTGTGTGTATGTGAGTACACAAATATATCTACATAAATTATAGAAAAAGACCCAACATTACTTAAAGACTGCACCAAGGAAGGACTATTTGACCATACTCTTATTTTCCTGTAAGTTAATACTTCAAACCCAGAAGCCAAATATGTGGTATTAGCTTCAATACTCATGTTTTATTTTTGGATCACAGGTATTAACATGTGGATACACAGTGATTAAGGTTTGATTCCTTGCAGAGTGTCTTATAATAGTTATTATTTTAAACATTTCCTTTAATCAATGGAGTATTCTTTTTCTTTCAAAGAATCCATTCTAACTTTTATACTGTGCCAATCTCCACCTAGGAGCACATAGGTAGTTTCAGGGCCAGAACCAGGGTTCTTGTTTTCTAATCCAATGCTTTTTCCATATATAAGATTTATACTCTCAAATGGAAAATAATGAGGTTTAAACAACTTGCAAAACACTAAATTTCATTTACCAATCACTATTATTGCTTATAATCAAGAATGCTGTAAGCGGAACTAAAACAAATCATAGGTTTGAACAATATATAGGTGAAAGTTTTTTTTTTTTTTTTTTTTTTTTT
>NW_003852560.1:91441-113469 GCF_000181295.1 Otolemur garnettii | reverse complement strand
GAACCTGCCACCTTAGGTGTACGTGGCTGGCGCCTTAGCCGGCTGAGCTATAGGCGCCGAGCCGAAAGTTTACCTAAATATTTTTCTCTACAGTAAATGATTATTAATAGTCATTATTTTTAAAATTAATGTATTATTAATTTTAACAGATGAAAATATAATTCAAAACCTACAATGTTGCAGATAGAATTTTTATAAACTAACAATCAAAACATTTCAAAATTCAGTCCAGGCGTGGTGGCTTGCGCCTATAACCTGGCACTGTGGGAGGCCAAGGCAGGTGGATTTCTTGAGCTCATGAGTTGGAAACCAGCTTAATCAATAGTAAGACTAAAAATCGAAAAACTGAGGCAAGTGGATTGCTTGAGTCTGAGTTGGAGGTTGCTGTGAGCTATGATGCCAAGGCACTCTAGCCAGGGTGACAGCTTGAGACTCTGTCTCAAAAAAAAAATTACAAAATCCAGAGAAAATATTTGAAATGAAGTTATATAATACTGAGTTACAATGATAGTGGAAATGATTTTAAAGCATTTTCACTAACTTAGAAGAAAATCTATTTTAAAAACTTTTATAATTTTTCCATATTCAACCTTACTTCAAGCTATTCTGTACTCTGATGGTTATCCAGTTTGTACATGGCTGCTACTTATAAGTATATATCAGACCTGCAGGACAAGGCTATAACCTGCCTCATTATTTCATGGATCAATGTGTTATATAATATACAGCAGTGCATTAATTACGTCCGCCTATAGGATACAACTATAATGAATACATTATATGTCAGTCTAGAACAAGAGATTGTTCTCTCCCAGTATTGTTGTTTCAAAGAAACTGCAAGGTAGAGGATCCACAACAAAGTACAAAGTTGTCTGGGCTTATCAATATAAAGCAAAATATACTCCAAGAGGGTGTTATTGAAGTTCAAGCTCCCAGTCGACAGTTTTAGTTCATTTCATTTTGGAAATGTCTTCTGAGGCCCATTAAGGGTTCTAAACTTAAGGCTAACCCACATCCTTAAGAAACAGGACCAGTCAGGCCTTGTGATGTTTTTGAGAGAGAATGAGCTGGGATGATCCTCTTTCTTAATTCCTTATGGTATATACCTCCCATCTCAAAAGAAAAAAATAGCCAATGCTACCTCTAGATAAATTGGAAAAGAGGAAAAGTCTTTTTGCCAATCACACCACTAGCTTTCACCTTCCAACTATGTTCCCTTCTGTTCTTGCTCATATTCACTCTCAGTCCCCTTGCAACTCTCTCCGAAGGCATTTCTTTCACCTAATCATCTAATAATCACCAACTGAATGAATTTTTAATTCTCAATTACATGATAAATTGCTAAAGACATAAAATACTATGTACTTCCTCTCTCGGGGATCTGTGCAGATTAATACATGTCTAAAAACGGGACTCTGGGTACCCCAACAAGCAAGGGTACAGCTAATTGGGAGTAGAGACTTCACCTCTTAGCAGAGATGTCGACAGCATTCGCTCATAGATTTAGCTCAGTAAGAAAATGATTTTGTTCAAGATTACACATGTATTTCAACCAGCACACACTTATTCCAAGGGATATGCCTAATTGTTTTTATCTAGAAATTTAAGCAGCTGCTTTCCTGGCGTGCTCATTCTTTGGAAATTATTCAAGTGATCTACGTAGAAGAGAAACAAGTGGTGCTTACTGCCTCCATTGACGGCTCAGTAAGGTAAGCCAGGTGGCCTCGCACTATCAATTCAGGGTTTTAAGATAAAGCTAAAGTATATGACTCAAAGTCAATCTTGCTAAACTGATTATAATAAATAAATAGATAAATGTAAAGGTAGCACAATAGGGCTTTAAGAAGGTGGGCCACTTATTTGGAATTCTTTTCCCTGCTCAAAGAATTGAGATACCATATTTTATCTGTGTTAAGAAGTATATTAAATGCTTTCAGCAAAAGGTTTTTTTGTAGAATTATTTCAAAGAATTCAGCAAGATCAGAGAGCCAGAGTGGTACAAGCCCAGAGAAAATTATAGACGGAGGCTTAGGAACAGAAGTTGTAGAAAAGTAATAGAAAAAAGCAACTAATGCTAAGGAAAGGCAGGGAGCTAATACCTTCATTGGCATTTTGATTGATTTTGCAAAGCTTGGTTTTTGAGACAGAGTCTCACTCTGTGGTCTTGGGTACAGTGCCATGATGTCATACCTCACGGCAATTTCAAACCCCTAGGTTCAAGTGATCCTCTTGCCTCAGCCTCCTGAATAGCTGGGACTACAGTTGCCTGCCACAACTCCTACCTAGTTTTTCTATTTTTGGTAGAGACAGGGTCTCATTCTTGGTCCGGCTGGTCTCAAACTTCTGAGCTCAAAGGATCCACCCACTCGGCCTCTCAGAGTGCTGAGATTATAGGTAAACCACCGTTCCTAGCCAAAGCTTAGTTGTTTTTAACTATCTAGCCAATGCTAAGTACCTATATATAAAATGCTAAAAACACATACATATATAAAGAAAAAGAAAAGAAACATGGTGGTATTTCTGAAAAAAATTGCTGTGTATTGAAAGGTCTTGAAGTAATAGTAATGAATTACCCTCTTAGAAGAAATTAGGTAAGATTAAGAGAGGAAGAGAGACTTTAAAGTCTATTAAAGAGTTTAAACATAGTAAAAACAGAAAGGAAGGAATTTTTATTTCTGTGAAAGTCCCTGGACTGAAATTCAGTAGATCCTAGCCAATCACATGGACTTCAGGCTAGAGAGTTAGGTAGGGACCAGCTTGCAGGGTGTAGTAAGCATTGATAAGAATTTGGATATTTCCCTTTAAAGAAATAACCAATGAAAGAGTTTAAGCAGGTGAGTAATATGGTTTGATTTACATTTTTAAAAGATGATGTGTGGGGAATGGATTGGAGGGGAGCAAAAGTGGGAGCACGGAGACCAAGCTGAAGTCCACAGTGGATACAGTGGCTTGAATTAGGGGAGTGGCAACAGTGCTGGAAATGAAGTGGTTTAGATTGGGGAACTATCTGGGAAGTAACACCGAGAAGACATGAACTTTAGCTGGAAGGGGAGGTAAGTGATAAATGTCAAGAAGGACCCTGGCATGTACAGCGTGGCAAATGTTAGTGTCAGCCATAAGATAGGCAGTACCAAAAAAGGAAAATGTTTAGAATGTTGGAAGGATGAAGGAAGACCTGTAGAAATGTGGAATAGGAGGTGAATCTTTGGAGGCAAATGGTTAGAACTACTTCTTCCATCTGAAAGGACATCTGCTGTTTTATCTGTAGGAAAGATTTAGACCGTGTCCTTTCATTATTAGAGACGTTTTTAACAACTCAGTTACTTGGTCTCTGCTCTAGTTTCTTTTCAGAAGTGTTAAGTGGAGATTATAACACAGACAAACACAGCCCAACCCCACATCCCCATGCCTCTGTTGTTATAAGTCTTCCCTCCTTATCTTAGTCTGTTTGGGCTGCTGTAACGTAATACCTTAGATTGCATAATTTATTTATAAGCAACAGGTATCTTGTGCTTACAGTTCTGAGGATTGGGATGTCCAAGGTCAAGGTTAGAGCTTGCTCTCTGCTTCATAAATGATGCCTTCTAGCTGTATCTTTGCATGGTGGAAGAGGCAAACCACTTCCCACAGGCTTTTTTTTTTTAAGGCACAAGTTCCATGCATGAGGGAACTGCCCTCATGGCCTAAACACCGCCCAAAGGCACCACCTCAATACTGCTACATCGGGGATTAGGTTTCAATGTCTGAATTGGGGAAGAACACAAACATTCAGGCTATCACACTGCTCAAACCAGTTATTCTTGGCATGGAGAAATTACTTTTCTGGTTCTTTCAGGTGAAAATCTCCCTAGATACTCAGTTCAAAGAGCCTGGCTCTATTAATAGCTTTCTCCGGAGTTCAGCTGTTTTCATAACTAAGCCATGTCCTTTCTCAAACACTAGCTGCCACTTTCTAAAGAGACAGGCAATTTTAACATTTTAAATCTTGTTTGTCAAAAAGATTATGATTTTTAATAGAAAACAAAAATAACTTAGGCTTAACTCTGGAACACAGCAGAGACAGTCAGTCTGAAGACAGACGTTCAGAGAGGCAGAATGAGGCTCAGGGTAGCTAAGGATCCATTTCTGAGGCCCAAGAAATGAAGCAGAGGGGCAGGATCAGTTATTTGAGAGAGTTCCATGTATAGCAAGAGATACCTTGAAACAAGGAGACCAAAATCACTTCAGTCCTGGACTAATGCAGAATAAATTTACAGTTCTTCTGAAGTTAGTCCCTCACTGTTCTAGATTTCCATTTAAAAGGGGGGGTCTGTTTCCTTTGGTAAAGGCACCTGCAAGGCCACAGCATTGCTGTAGTGCTGGAGAATTAGTACACATCAGGGCTGTAAGATGCTCACATCAAGTCCCCAGGACACTGTCAAGCGTGAAGGGTCTCACCTGGGTACCTCTGTTCCTGCCTCCTCTCAGGGTCTGTCTCTTTGAGGTGCGACACGACCAGGACTTTGTGGAATCCACTCTTAGTTCCTTTAGCCTGGGCCGTCCTTTTGGGTCATTGCAGCAGAACACACATGGTGATTGCTTCCATCATCTGCTACTCTGCAGGTGAAATGAAGAAGTCAAAGGAGGATCTTCTAAATACTACTTTATCTTTCCAGATGACCCAGGGCACACACTCCTGGTGATGATATTCTGTATTACTTTGAACCACGTGGGTATTTACAGGCACCTCTTGGAGTACACTGATGGCGAACTAATGCATTTGGATAAAGTGCCACTTCTTTTGCCATCCTAGTTCAGAAATCAGTTGTAAAAATTACAACTATTGGTATTTTCACAAGAGTAGCAATAGTGGATGGAGTGTAAGAAGAATTTGGTAATAGTCAAAGCATCACTAGGTCTCTATTCCTACAAGTTCTGTTGATGCTGACTCCAAAAGTAGGCAGCTAGGACATATCCCATTCTGCAGTCTAGTTTAACTAATCTTAACTAAAGACTTAGTGTGGGTTCTGATTAGTTAATCAGTCCTTAACTAAAGACTTAGCGTGGGTTCTGATTAATCAGTCCTTAACTAGAGACTTAGCATGGGTTGATTAGTTAATCAGTCCTTAACTAAAGACTTAGCATGGGTACTGATTAATCAGTCCTTAACTAGAGACTTAGTGTGGGTTGATTAGTTAATCTGTCCTTAACTAAAGACTTAGCGTGGGTTCTGATTAGTTAATCAGTCCTTAACTAGAGACTTAGTGTGGGTTGATTAGTTAATCAGTCCTTAACTAAAGACTTAGCGTGGTTCTGATTAGTTAATCAGTCCTTAACTAAAGACTTAGCGCAGGTTCTGATTAGTTAATCAGTCCTTAACTAGAGATTTAGCGTGGGTTGATTAGTTAATCTGTCCTTAACTAAAGACTTAGCATGGGTTCTGATTAGCTTCAGTGGGCTGTGTTATTTCAGGAAAAATCTGTTTCTTATTTTTTAGCTTTAATAAATAGGTACCATAAGTACATATTCAAATTAATATTTCCCCAAAAGGTTGTGGATTAGGGTCTAACGATAAAAATGTTTATATTATGATTAGCTTCACAGTATTTAATAAAGAAGAATCTGGGACTCAACTTTAAAGTCCTTAACGGGCCAGCACAAATCTAGATCTAATAAACAAAAGAACTTGTACTGAATTTCCCAGTTACTTTTCCCTCCCTTCCCTTATTTGTCTTTAGGCTCTGGCACGCCCTCAATGGTCATTATTGTGGATATTTGGGGCAGCGAAGGTTCTTTGAGTTATCACAGACAGGCGATTTCATTCTGCCTTGTGATGTTAGTGAATATCCCATAGAAATAAAAGAAGAAAGCAAGTTCACAGAGAAGCATCAAAAATATGAATATCCTCTGGTATTTGACCGGGAAAGGTAAGACCATTGGCTTTTCTTTAGTTGAGGATTCCAGAGTTAACTGTTGTGGGTACTGTGACACCGTTCTGGACAAGGAAAACTCAAAGGTGAAAGACACAGAATTTGCCAAGGATTGTGCAATCCAGTGAAGGAGAAATATGTAAGCAAAAAGCAGTCTAGTAGTACTTTAGTGAATATCTAATTCTTAAAGTAATAATAGGAAGGTAAACAGGAATTAACCAAAGATCAAAGAAGCAATTGCTTATTTGGGTGGGGGAGAGTAGGATGGAGCTGAGTGTGCTTAAAAGCTTAGAGGAGGGAGGACAGAGAATAAAATATTAGTGAGAGGCTATGTCGTGTTCTTGCAAATTTCAAGCCTGGTTTTTACTAGGGTTGGGCCTTTGTCACAAAGGAAGAGATGGATATTCATCTGAACTTTCAACATCAGCAAAGATTAACTCTACAGGGTGAATTTCTAAGTGTCTAGCCCTAAGGACCTGACCCCCCTAGACTGGTGACATCCAGCAGATCAGAGCTGAGGGACCTGACGAGGATGAGTCCAAATGGCAAGAATCAAAGGGAGCTGTCAAAGATGAAGTCCTTTAGGGAAATCCTCAGTGAGACAAAGCTAAGGAGATGTACTGTTATTATCTAATCCAAGGAATGACAGAAGGGCTACAAATAGGAATTAAAGCTAAAAAACAGAGACCGCACAGAATTTGGATCAAAATAGGATTAACAAGAACAATTAAGAAGAGTTGCAGGTGATGCCAAAACCCCATCAGGGTTTCACGGCTTGCCTTGGAAGGCCGGTAATGAGCACGGGAGAAGAGGGCTGACCAAAATACAAGAGGCAGTGTGGCAGAGACGAGCCTTATCAAGGGGTGGGAGAATCCACCACGTGAAGCAACAGGCCCTGCCTTTTGTATAATTGCTCTTGAACATCCATATGTCTTAGTACTTTAGCCAATGGATTCTAATTTGTTAATGTGTGTCTTCTTTACTATACTGTGGGTTCTTTGAGGCCTGAGACTCTGTTTCATGTATCTTTGTACCCCTAGTTCTTAGCTCAGCGCCTAGCACATGGTAGGCAATCAAAAGATTATTTTGTAGAAATAATGACTAATTAAAAATATTACAAGCAGTGGGAACAGCTGTAAATGGTAGATAAAGAAGTATGAAAAGATACACTATATTCAGGCTAACTTAAATATAGGATAGATGCTCACATTATGTTGTTATTACCAAATAACTATGATTCTATCTGTAGCAGAATAGGCCGTCTTCTGTAGAATAACTTCATCTCAAGGCATATGTATTGTCTTTTGAAAATGTGTATAATGGCTAGGTATGACTTTCTAAATATATAATATTTCTAAGTTTTTTTTTTTTTTTTTGAGACAGAGCCTCAAGCTATCCCCCTGGGTAGAGTGCCGTGGCATTACAGCTCACAGAAACCTCCAACTCCTGGGCTCAAGCGAGTCTCCTGCCTCCGCCTCCCAAGTAGCTGGGACCACAGGCGCCCGCCACAACGCCTGGCTATTTTTTGGTTGCAGCCGTCATTGTTGTTTGGCGGGTCCGGGCTGGGGATTCAAACCCGCCACCTTAGGTGTACGTGGCTGGCGCCTTAGCCGGTTGAGCCACAGGCGCCGAGCCTATTTCTAAGTTTTGACTAAGTTTCCCTGAGTAAAAAGCAAGTTTTGTAAAAGAGGCTTCCCCATCCCAACTATACAGTTCCCTTCCCCAATGGCTATTAAGGAGTTTAAATTCACGGAATATCGTAGCTCAGTAGAAATCGCAATGCTTTTCATAGAGGGACACCTAGAAAGCCAAGCTGAATAAGTTAGGTGTAGAGATAATGTCACTGGGACTAATGCCACAGGATCCAGGAAATTTGGGCTCCTGATAAAAAGGACATAATGGGCATTGTTTAATAGGCAGAGGATAAAGAGTGTAGATATGTACTTAACATTTTTTCTTGTATCTTTCTGTGCAGATGGAAAAACATGAGCTCCATGTCTTTACTTTTTAAACGTACACCTCCAAAGGCCTTTGAAGTAGAACATGATTTCAAGTTTTTCAAGTCTCTTTCCTCTCCCAAGGTAGCTTTAAAAAAAAAAAACAACTTTGTTTTTGTTTTCATGAATTCAAATATGTCTGGTAATATAGTATATCTGTGTTCTCTTATTGCTCTTAAGAACTACCATGAACATGGTGGCTTAAACAATACAAATTGTCTTACAGTTCTGTAGGTCAGAAGTTCAACGTGGGTCTCAGCGTGCTAAAGTTGAGGCGACAACACAACTGAGTCTCTTTCTAGAGGCTCTTGGAGAAAACCCTGTGTTCCTTAGTTTGGGGTCCCCTTCCTTCATCTTCAAAGCCAAAAATGTTGCCTCTCCCTGACCGTGTGGATGCAGGTCCCTCTAACCCAGGAGAAGTTCTCTGCTCTTAAAAATTCACGTGCTCGAATTGGGCCTACAGATAATCCTGGATAATGTCCCCATCTCAAGGATTTTACTATAAATCACACCTGCAAAGTAAAGCAATATATGCACAGATTGGGAATGAAGAGACTAGGGCGTGGGTATCGTTCGTCAAGATTGTTCTACCTTTCAGAGACAGATTTTTCCTCAGTGCAGATAAAAGTGGGCTGCTGTTCCTTCTGTTTCTATTTTTAACTCATCTAGAGAATGGAAATAGGCTATGTCTTCAGACGATGGCCTGGCATTAATTAATTAAAATTGGTTTCCTCAAGATATTCCACAAAATTAACTTTTCTAAACATATGGCCCATCACTACCCTACGGTGGCCCCACACTCTACAAATCAGAGTAATTGTTGTTTCCAGCACCAAGCACGCCTCTCAGGCTTCTGCCCCTGCAGTGTTGTTCAACTGGAATATCCTTGCCACACCCACAGTCTCTCTTCATCTGTCCAAATCCACTCTACCTTTGTAACACATACAACTGACAAAAGATTAGCCCATAGGATGTGTAAAGAACCCCTAAAAGTCAATAGAGAAAAACCAGGCAAGTTAACAACAGGGGGGTGATTATCCCCTCACTGAAACTGGATGACCAATATAGAAAAGTCTCATGATATCAAGAGTTGGTGTTTTCTGGCACAATCGGAACACTTAATCTGCTCATAGGAGTAGCACAAATTAGAGCCACTTTGGAAAGCAGTGTGGCACTATCTAATGAAGTTGAAAATAGACATAACGTATTAATCATATGCGCTGAGGAAACTGTCAAACGTGCTTAGGAGGCAGGTACAGGAATGCTCAGAGCGTAGTGTTTGTAAGAGTTGATGAGCACAAAGACTGCAGTGGGCAGATAAATTACGGCTTTTTCACAAATTGGAATATTGGAGAGCAATAAGAATAAGCGATCTAGAATAATACCCACTCAAATGAATTTTGAAACATGCTATTGAATGAGAAAAGTTTTACAGGAATATACACATAATTTCATTTATGTAAAAGGCAAGCAGAGACAAAGCTAAAAAAAATATTGGTTTAGCAAGAACATTATAAGGTAGAATTACATAAACAAAAGCAAGAGAATTAAAAGCACCAAGTTCAGGATTTTATTAATGTCTAAGGTCAGATGAGCGGGAGCGAAACCAGACAACGGCACTGACAAGTTCAAAGTTGAGGGATCCATGAGTGTCGCTGAAAGTTCAGGACGTCTTTATTCTTTTACTGTATCTCTTCATGTTTAATGACTATTTAATATTTAACATTTTCCAAATGAAACAATTTTCAAAAACCCTACTTTTCTGTCCAAATGGAACTCAGCCTCCCCCCCCCCAGACAGCGTGACAAGAAGGGAAAGAACATGGTGTCTTGAGCAGACTGAGGTTTAACTTGGATAAGTTATTTTATTTCTTTCCTCATCTGAACATTCTTTGAAGAGTTGTGAGGATCAAATTCGAAAATGTACCCCAGATACATTCTAGATTCCTTTTTTTTTTTTTTTGAGATAAAGTCTCACTCTGTCACTCTGGCTAGAGACCTGCACAGCAACCTCAAACTCTTGGGCTCAAACAATCCTCCTGCCTCAGCCTCTCGAGTAGCTGGGACTACAGGTGCCTGCCACAACACCCAGCTAATTTCTATTTTGAGTAGAGACGGGGTCTTGCTTTTTGCTCAGGCTGGTCTCCAACTCTTTGAGCTCAAGCAATCCATCTGCCTCAGCCTCCAAGAGTGCTAGGATTACAGGTGTGAGCCACAGCAGCCGGCCCATTTGAGATTCTTAATAAATGTTGGTTCCACTTTCTTCAAAAGCCCTGATTGCCCCCTGCTTTGTGTCTCATAACATGTTGCACTAGCAGCTTCTATGTTAAATTAGAATTATTTGCATACTTACCTGTACTTCCCTCCTCCACCACTAAATCATAAGCACTTTATGAGCAAAAATATCTGCACAAATGTAACAGATACTTGATTTTGTTGAATAATATTAAATTAATTGTACTACCTAGAAATAAAGATCAGTATTCACTTTTAATATTCGATTCTAAAGGGGTGAGAAAGGTAAGAAATCGTGTTTTGAAGAAGTAACTTAAATGAAACATTGAATAAATTTGAGAAAGTCTGTAGAAGTTTTTAGAACCCTTAAAATAACTGAATGCTCTAAATATTTCAAGCCTTGCCCTCTTCTTACTTGAGCTGGTTGGTACAATAATAAAAGTTCAATGCTAAAGTTGAATTAAAATGCCTTCCCCTTAGGATTATCTAATTTTCACCAGTCATCTTGTTTTACCCAGTTCTCGGTTATATTTATCTGTTCATTTATTTCCTGTTAATTTCTTTTTCTGCCAACTCATGGCATGTGATTAAATACTTTTTGACATATTGTTACCAGTGATGAAAATGCAATAATACCAAATCTTACATTTGTGGAGCACTTTAGTTTTATATATATGAATATGAATATGATCCTTGGAACTAGTCTATGGACCAAGGTCACACAGCTGGTAAGTGACAGAATCAGGAATTGAATCCAGCTATTTTGCCTCTGTTGGAATGTGCCCTTTTCATTATTCCTTCCTTTCTTCTGCAGATTCGAAGACATGCCCTGGAAGGTTTTATGACTGAAAACAGAGAGGCAGGGATTGTCTTCGGTTCTCTGCCTATCTACAGGGTGAGTTGGAGTTAGGACTAGATTGGTAACAGAGCAACGGGGAATCTGCCGTCTCATTTCTGACCCTGGGCTGTCAAGCAAGGTTGGCAAAATCACATAACCAAGGTTTTCTGTGCTTCCGTGAATGTGTCCTCATGTCCAATCCCAAAGAAGTCTAGGGTTCTGGGTGTCAAAGGCCTGGGTCACTTGTCCCTGCCATCCCACATGGTAGCTACTTTGAACTTCACCTTGGTGGCTCCTCATCACCTACAGGGTAAAATCCAGATGCCTTAGTGTGGCATACCAATGATCTAGCCTCATTTTCCACCATACTCTCCATATACTCCAGCCATGCCAAATTATTTGCCATGGCTTAAGAATCACTGGTCTCTTCATTACCTCTGTGATCGTGCCTGTGTGGCCCCTTCCATCTGTCTCTTGTTTCCCTCCAAATTTTAACACACCCTTCAAGTCTCCACCCCAAGTAACTTCTGCTAAAGGACTAACTAACTCAATAAATAATAAACCAAAGAACAAATATGTCAACTTAATCTTAATTTTTATCTTAAATGTTCCTTATCTTTGCTGAAAACATGTTTATCGTCACAGGTATGAAACACATAAGATAATTGATGATGCTAATGGTGAACTCTCAAGAATTAATAGTGGGTAATTGTGCGGGCCCACATACAATTACACAAGAAGAAAGTGGGCCTTCTCAATCCTCACCCTCCACCCCCAGATTCACATTACAGAAATAATCACTTCAAGCCTGTCTGACTAAGGTATCTATGACTTCCAGGTGGCAAGCCCCACTACTCTCAAATTCCTGCCACTCATCGGTGCAGAGGCACAAAGGGAATCTGTAGATGGCATCCCAGGAAAGAAGAAGGGGGGTCACGTTCAACACGAAAGAGTAAGTGAGCCCTAATTGCACCGCTGAATTCTAATTCCATAGTGCCTCCCATCTCTGTTTGGTTTGTAATTATTTCTCTGGTCCCAGAAACATTCTGGGTCTAAAATTATTTCAGTTCATACTCTTTATATGAAGATTCCAGATGTGTATGCTTTGGGTCAGTGAAATGAAAATCATAAATTTTCTGGACAGAGAGAACCAGTGAGCCTGGGCTAATGAAAATTTCCTAGAGCTACACCACTGAAATTCACGGAGTGGCATTTTTACACAACACAGCTGAGGGCCTGGAATCACCCTTTCTTGTTAACCTTACTGGACCTCCACGATGAAGCTGTGACAACAAAAAGTTTCTCGCTCATGAACAAATTTTTTTCTCATATCTTAATAGGAATAACTATTAATAATATACAGCTACAAAGTGTTTACAGAAATGATTCCTTTGAATCAATCTTTTTCATAATAAATACAAAGAAAATGGTAGACCCATCCTAGAGTTGGGGAAAAATGGAAACTCAAGCAAGGCCAAGTGCCTTGCCAAACATCATGTGCTAATTAAGTGATAAACTGAAATCTACTTTGACTCTAAATTTCACACTCATCCTTTTAAACCATAAAAGCCCACACAGTGAAAATTCTCTCACTATTTTCTACTAGTTTTAGAAGCTGGCATGGGCCTAACTTAACCCATGGCCATTAATCATTAAAATAGATCTAACATTAAGAGAAAGATCTAGGTAGCACCTGTAGCTCAGTGGGTAGGGCGCTGACCACATACACCAAGGCTGGCAGTTCGAGTCTGACCCAGGCCTGCTAAACAACAACAATGACAACTGAAACCAAAAAATAGCCAGGCACTGTGGCAGGAGCCTGTAGTCCCAGCTACTTGGGAGGCTGAGGCAAGAAAACCACTTGGGCCCAAGAGTTTGAGGTTGCGGTGAGCTGTGATGCCACGACATTCTACCAAAGGCAACAAAGTGAGACTCTGTCTCAAAAAAAATAAAAAAGAGAAAGATCTAACACACGGTAATTTTTAGAAGTCTCCTCTCTATAAAATCTATTAAAAACAAAAAGGAGGTAGTTCGTATTATCTGTGCCTAATTCAATCAATAACAGATAACAAACACAATGACAATAAGAACAGCAATTTTAAAAAGCTGCTTTATTGAATTCCTATAGACAACTTTGCCATAATTTTGTTAGCCTATGCGTTTAATGAAGATATGAATGATTCCTATTGTCCATCATCTCTGCCAAATTATCCAAGTAATGATTTCTGGCAATAGAAGAGTTTCCTATAAAAACAGGTCAGGCATGGCAGCTCATTCCTGTAATCCCAGCACTCTGGTAAGCTGAGGCAGAAGGATCCCCTGAGCTCAGAAGTCTGAGATCAGCCCAAGAAAGAGTGAGACCTGTCTCTACTAAAAATAGAAAAAGTTGAAAAAATTAGTTAGGTATTGTGGTGAGCACCTATAGTCCCAGCTGCTTAGAAAGCTGAGTCAGAAAGATCACTTGAACCCAGGAGTTTGAAGTTGCTGTGAGCCAGGCTGACACCAGGGGCACTCTAGCCTGGGCAACACTGAGAATCTGTCTCAAAAAAAAAAGTATAAATAAATAAATTTATATATGTATATGCATATATGATTTACTTTAGTTGTTTTAAATAATAGATAAAACACAGGGTTATAAATAATTCAAAACTAAGAAGTTATCAAAACACTATTTGTACAGGGTTTTATGATTCATGTGTATTATGCCCCATGCTTACATTCTTATTTAGGTTTTACCACATCTAATATTATTAAATATACTTTACATTCTCTAAGTAAACATTACAAAGGAAGATTCAAATATGTCTTAAGCAGCAGGGGCAAGGCAAAATATGAATTAAAAATTAGTCATGATTAATCTGCATAATGACTAATGTACACTCCAATAATCAGAAGTTTAGTCTACTATAATTAATTTTATCAGCGATTATGAGGAATGATAAAGTATTTGTCCAAATACAAAGAAAATTTTAATATACCTAATGTTCAAATAGTTGCTTTATTTCCCTTAATCACTCTGATAGGTGGTTGATCACTCAAGAAAGGCAAAGGGAGTAGATGTCTCCATTTGCTTACAGAAAAGGAGGCACAAAACCATGATTAAATCTGCTGACTTGGCACCATATCTCAATGGTTAGGGCACCAGCCACATGCACCAGCGCTGGCAGGTTTAAACCCAGCCTGGGCCTGCTAAACAACAATTACAACAACAATAGCTGGGCATTGTGGCAGACACCTGTAGTTCCAGCTACTTGGGAGGCTGAGGCAAGGAAATTGCTTAAGCCCAGGAGTTTGAGGTTGCTATGAGCTGTGATGCCATAGCACTCTACTGAGGGCAACATAGTGAGACTCTGTCTCAAAAAATAAATAAATAAATAAAATAAAAATAAAATTATCTGCTGGTTTAATGAAGAAAATAGTTAAGAGTCACAGAGTGGAAATTAGTTTCCAAGATATTATTAAGTAGTTTGCAGAAAATTATGCACTTAGTAAGATGACAATAAAATCTGGACACTGGAATAGACTAAAGCACCACCATGTTGATGGTCTGCAATTTGAGGAACCCGAACAGCCTAAGTGGGAAAATAGTGGATGAAATAAAATTGATAAATACACATCAAATGCCTATTTTCATAAAAAAAAAAAAAAAGAACACTTCCATGGAGGTGGGCATAAAATGACCTCAGATAGTTTGATGTAAAAATTTCATTTTAATAAAACACATTTTGGAATAATCATGGAAAAACCTTAAAGTAGCCATTATGTGCCTTGCACCATTCTAGGCACCAAGAATCCATTTATAGATGAAGGAGCTCATAGGACAGAGGAGAGAAAGGCCTCTGAGCAAAGAGTCCAATAACAGAGATCTTAACCTCTTTTAACTTATTTTTAAATATAGATATGCTGGTTTTGACTTTTAACTTCTTTAAATGGTTTGCAAATCTCTTTAGAATTAAACAAAAAAATACAAAATATTAACCATAGCACAGCCAAACATAAATTAGAATGTGAGATTATATTTCCTTTTTAGTTTAATTGTGGGGAAAGAGCAAACTTTGTGAAGTATAACCCATTTTCAAAATTGTGAGCACACATCCAATCATAGAAAAATGGCCAGGTGTAGTGGTTCACACTTTTAATCCTGGAACTTTGGGAGGCTAACACAGAAGGATCACTTGAGGCCAGAATTGGAGATCAGTCTGAGCAATATAGCAAGACCCCATCTCTACAAAAAATAGAAAATTTAGCTGGGTGTGGTGGTGCATGCCTATAGTACCAGATATACAGGAGGCTGAGGTGGGAGGATCCCTTAAGCCAGGGAGTTTGAGGTTGCAGTGAGCTGTGATTGCACCACTGCCCTCTCACCTGGGTGGTAGAGTGAGACTCGGTTTCAAAAACATAAAGAAATAAATAAAAAATAAAAATAGACAAGTGAAAGATGGTATATTTGACAACATACTCCATAGTTATTCCAAAGAAAAATTTAATGGCAGAGAGATCTCCATAATTTTATTTTATTATATATTTATTTTTATTTATTTATTTATTTTTGAGACAGAGTCTCAAGCTGTTACCCTGGGTAGAGTGCCATGGCATCACGCTCACAGCAACCTCAAATTCTTGGGCTTAAGCAATTCTCCTGCCTCAGCCTCCCAAGTAGGTGGGACTACAGGCACCCGCCACAATGCTCAGCTATTTTTTGGTTGTAGTTGTGATTGTTGTTTGGCAGGCCTGGGCTGGATTCGAACCCACCAGCTCCCATGTATCTATATTCCTAAGAGTATAATCCATGGCATATTTTTCCTTAAAAATTATTTATTTTCATTGTTTGTATCCCACTAGAATGTAAGATCCATGAAGGCAGAAATTTTGTCTTGCTTCTTATTCTCTGCTCTAACGCCAGTGTCTAAAACATAAAGAGATGTTCTTATGTTCAAATGTTTTTATGTTCAAAAACATTTGCCTAATAAACTAAGGAATGAGTTTTAAAAAGAAGTAGAAGAAGAAAAGTAGAAAATAAAAGAAAGAAAGATCTATATAGCTTGGAAATTCCCCTCAATTGGGGTTTAGCAGGTTCATCTAGGGAACTAAGCCTCCTACCTTGTCTCAGGAAGAAAGGAATTGTCACATGACCTACCAGCGTCCAGGCCTGAAGGATCTTTATGAGGTTGAATCTTGACCTTCCAGGGTCACTTACTGTCTTTCTTTTTCCCTTAGAACTCTATCTTCTCTTCCCTTCTTGCTCTTTCTCTCCTCTTCCCCATAACAGACCGTAAAATCAAATTGATGTATATCATAACTGCTGGCTGAATAACTGTTGGCTAATTTTTATTGGTAAAATTAGACACTTCTTCATCTGAATTTTTAAACCAATTGAGTTTAAATTGTTAGACTTTTTTTTTTTGCAAAATACATATTTCAGAACAAACTTTCATTTCTCATTTATGTAATCATCACTTGATTTTATCTTCTATGACGCTGGACTCTGATGTTGTTAATATGCAGTGTTAATTACTAACTAATTCTTGCTTTGCTTTGTTTTGTACCAACTTTTCAGATTATGCAGCTGAGTCCCAGAAATGCAGCTGAGTCCCAGTTAAATAGTTTATAGCTTTTGCTCATGCACCACAGCCTTTAGGAGCCCCAATTCCTATTTTTAACACACTTTTCCCCTAGAGACACACAGAATTGTGAAGTAAATAACTGTACTGTTTTTTCTAGGACAATTAATATCTCTATACGAATGAGTAATGTAATTTGCTTCTGAAAAACAGTGTTTGTCATGTATGCCAATTACTAACTGACATACTCCTTTATTTTACAGGGAGGACGGAGGAAAAGTTTGAAAAAAAATTTTGTCCCACAAATAAATCTGGCTACTTCCTTCTTCCCATCTGTGCCCAAATAAAAAGAAAAATCAGAAGTGGCTGCCGTACATAAAAGGAAAAGGTCTGTATGAGAGGGAGAGTCCACCAGACACTACAGCCATCTCTGTATCTTCAGGCTATTGATGGAAAATCTTGCTTAGGAAGCTCTGGTGACCTCAACTCTGAACACCTCATAAGCAGCAGCCGCAAGCAGCTGGTAGCTTAGGCAATGTTTCTAGTTCACTGTGAGTAAAACGATATATAAGAAAACAAATGAAATCAATAGCAGAAGTAGGTTTAAAATAATATTGTTATCAATGATTAGCTTTCCACCTCGTCCCGCTGTTAACCTTAATTCATGACCAGAATTATTATCAGAACGTATGTGGTAAGGGGCGAATCACTCATGTGTCACGCTGTGTAGTACACAAAGATAATTATTGTTGAAAAGAAAATTCCACCACTCAGGCCTCTAGCTATTTTTCTTCCTCATTTAGAGAAATGTCATTGGGAAGAAAATGTCTAGCATTTCTTAGATAAAGTCAGAAATTATTTATATTCACTCTAAAAATAACTCCAGAGAAGTAGAATTTATCTTTCTGAGGTTCATCTTTTATTAATTATTTTATTAATGATTTGGTATTTTGACCAAATGACCAATTCCATCTTTCCTTTCACATGCAAAAGATGAGAGCATCTAAATATGATCAATAATAAATGAAATTTTTAATAAGTGAAAGGCATGAGGAAAGTATCAGAATTGAAGCCTGAATATTCAGTGACCTGGGCCTCTTTGAGACATGATTCTGTGCACTGAGTAATGAAATAATGAAATAAAAGTTCCCATGTCAAGGGTTGGTCTACTTTCCCCCAAACCACCTAGACAACTTGGTAAGAAAAAACTGTGGTCCCTTAATTTTTATTTTATTTTATATTTACTTTTACTTTTTTTTTTTTTTGAAACTCAGTCTCACTCTATCAACCTGGGTAGAGTGCTGTGGTATCACAGCTCACAGCAACCTCAAACTCCTGAGTTCAAGTGATTCTCATGCCTCAGCCTTCTGAGTAGCTGGGACTATAGGTGCCCGCCACAATGCCCAGCTATTTTTAGAGATGGTTCTCACCATTGCTTAGGCTGGTCTCAGGCTCTAAGCTCAAGCAATCCGCCTATCTCAGCCTCCCAAAGTGTTAGGATTACAGGTCTGAGCCTGGCTTTGGTCCTTTAATTTTTGATTCTGCTTTTTCATTCCATGAAGGGTTTTGTAATTCTTAAACTTGAAACATCTTTGGAAAACTAAGGAAAATGTTTGTTCATATAAACTCCATGTTTACACATTTCTTTTTAGGTTAATTTCTAGGCATATACAGTACCGTTGCTGCTAGTAGGAATGTGGTTGTTTCTCCTACTGTTTTTCTTTAACTTTTTTCTTTATGCATTTTAATTACACAAGAAACTAACATTACAAGAGAAAACATTGAGCTTTAAAAATGTTCTGTTTTATTGGGTTTAAAAAACATGCTTAATGATATGTGTTATAATTTACTCAAACGAGAGAAGAGACTCTAGGGGAAAAAAGTGTATAGTTACAGAACAGAAACCACTTACCAACAACTAAGTAAGCTGGACGATCTAAAAAAAAATGGCATAAAAGTAGAAAAGAAAACTTTCTAGGATTTTATGAAAATGACTTGATTTCCCATCTTTCAATCTCAATTATAAAAAGGCCATTTCATCCCTAGGCATAGATTTCCTAAAAACATTGACCAATCTGCCAAGTTTTAGTTTCTTTCATTTGGAATGAAAACCCTTAAATGAGTATCCTCTACCCTTTTCGATAGAGAAGTTCACTCTTAAATCTCTTTGAACAGAAACAATTTCTTTACCTCATAGGATTAAAAAAAATTCTTAGCATTTTTGCACATAATATAAGTGATTTTATCAGTCATTATGCATAATTATGTAGTTATAATTTTTAATGATACACAGACTATGTAGAAAAATTGTCTTTTCCCTCCTCTATCAAATGATAGACTGACTGCTTTAAGTTAGCCATTTTAAAAAGGCATGATTTGCTGACAAATAAAATTTTATTACATTATGTTTTGGGTGAGGCTAGAATGTTCATTGAAATATAGGGTAATGATTTCTGCTTCAGGTAATAGGAGACTAGGTAATTTGGACCAATCATTCCCTTTGAAGAAAACTAGAATCAGAAAAGCTCTGTCTGGAGATCCTAGAGCAAACGAGATAGCAAAGCATGAAGATGCCATATTCCGAGGAAGACTGAGGCTCGGGTAGGTCAGCCTAACTTTTGAAGCCAGCTTTCTCCTATAGGCTTGTGCTGCTTCCTGAAGGAAGAGTAAGAGGCTGAGAAGCTGAAGGGATTAGAGCTAAGGCTTTCTCCAGGGATGAGCTCTTGTTCAAGGAGGTCACCGAAAAGCAAAATGTAGCCCCGGTCTATTATTCAAAGGGACTCTCTGAAAAGCAGGGAGCAACTCTCAGGTTAATTTCTGAGCAAGCCACAGAAATTAACAAAATAAAGCATAGGGCCAGAGGAGGTTAACATAGGAGTAAATTTATCTACAGGCAGATGGAGGCTGAGGAAGGGGGTCGTGACAAGGTGGGGAAAGTCATCTTTCCTGCAGAGTGTATGATGCTGAGATTAATTTTAGAATTACTACTTTCCACAATAGGTGTTGACCTTGCACCAAGGTCATCAAGGAGTGCCATCCAGGACGAAAGCAGGAGACTCTGATGTTCCCCAGGATCAGCGGCTTCGATGGATTCACAGGAGGGTAGAGGAGGAGTTGCTGGGACTATGTACATTAGGCAAGAATACCACACTAGAAAAAGGTAGCTTTGAATACATAAGAAGTAAAGATTTCAGCGCAGGATAGTAAGCCGTTTCTGCTACCCCTCTACTGTGGAGCCTTGTCTGAACTATAGAGCTTTTTAATGTCTTTCAGTAAACTCTGAATGCTTTAACACGGTGTGTGCTCTTAATCCTGGTTGCCCAGTCTGCTCAGGGTGTGTCAACTGAGAGCTTCTGGCCAGGGTATTCCCTGTGTGGCTAGCAGAGCCTCCCTGGAAGGAATGGGGACAGATGGCCCTTGAGGGTAGCAAGCAGGCTTTGCTCTGACTCTGTTTGTACAAGGGACGGTCATCTGTCCGACTCTGTTTCTGTGGCTCTGTGTACTTAGTGGTGTGTCTTTCGATTCTTTGTCTGACCACCCGAGAATCCACTGTCTAAAGCTCCAGCACGATTTCACGGACACTGGGCTGGGGCTGTGTGGGATAAAACCCACATGCTGTGTGTTCAGTTTAAACTCCAGAAGCAGGCAGACAGACTTTTGCGGAAAGCAACTCTGTCAAAGACCCAGTAGCCTCAATCAACATAGAACAGGGCCTGAAGATTTGGGCCTAAAAACCCATCTTCAGCGACTCTGGCTATGTGGCTGTTAAGCCTGCGAGGAAAGGGTTAAAAGCCTTCCTAAGGAGACACAGCCTAGAGGTTGATAAAAGTAATGTTTATTGGAAAACAGCAGGCCTGCAGGTTGCCTAGAAACAAAGGTCATGCAAACCTGCTTTCTTACTTATGAGTGCATAGCAAAACTTCAAAGCCTTACTCTCCTCTTGGTAATCTCAAGTCTCCAGATGTGCTCCCTTTTGCAGCCACCTCGAGTTTTCAAACTTTGTGTCTCTTTGAAGATTGAACTAACTTTTAAAAAGATTAGTAGTATGTATACTTTACTTGTTAATTAATAGTGACCAGCCGACTATAAAAGGGTGGTCAAGAACAATAAACTTTGCTACTTGCCATCAGCGGGTAGTCTGTGTCTTTCATCATCATAATTCCAGATGCGAGACTACACCTGTGGCGACGCTGTCTGTCTCTCGCGAAACCCCAGTGCAACAGGGCTCCACAAAACTGCACATGGGGGATACAAAGGTAAGCAGATCTGCACTGGAAACTGCAATTCACCTTCCAGTCATTTCAAATTCTGAAAGTGCATAACGTAATTTTGAAATGCTAGAGCCTCAGGAGTTTGCAGAAGCAGGGCAAATAGTATGGAGGAAGATAACATCTGGGCTTTAAATTATGTCTTTACTATTTCAAATATATGTCCGACACACTAGAACAAATGACCGTGTCCATAAGGAGACAAAAAACAATGAGAACTGATGGGAAACAACAGGTAATAGAAACAAAAACAGGGGCTCTAGATAGAGTCAGACTTAGCAGAGAAAGACTTTAAAATAACTATGCTTACTACAGTGGGTAAGATAAGACACAAGAATTTCAGCAGATAATTAGAAATTATGGATGAGAGCCACACGGAAATAGAGAACAAAATAATACAATAACCGAAATTAAAAACTTACTCAAGGGATGTAATAATAGAGTAGTCCAACTAAAGGAAAAAACTGAAAATAGGGTAGCAGGGAATATTCATAATGGCGCATTGGAAGATGGAGAGATATGGAAGAGAGAGGGAAAAATGGAGTTGGGATAGTAAGAATTTTAGGAGTCCTGGAAGGAGAAGACAGAATAGGGTAGCAGCAGATACACCAATTATTTTTTGAAAACCTTCATAAAAGCCACTAACCCACAGATTCAGGAATTACCATTAGCCAGAGGTAAGATAAATAAATACCATGTATTAGTAAAAATAAATGCCAATCCTTATACTTGGTAGTAAAATTGCTACCAAGCAAAGAAAAATTATGAAAGCAACAAGAGGGGGTAAAGGACAAATTATCTTCACAGATAACACAATTAGCCTGACTTTAGCCAGCTTTTCCACAAAACACAAGGGGGAGTAGGGCCAGAAAACATAGAATCACAACCTCAAAGTCCTGAAATAAAATTAAGTGTCAACCCAGCATTCCCTTTCAAGAGGAGATATTCTTCAGGAAGAACTATCAAATGGCAAATAATATTTTGACAAGCAAAAATTGAGAGAATTAATCATAGCAGACACACATGAAAGTACTTAAAAATATTCTTTAATCAGAAGGAAAGTGGATAGGCATGCAGAGATAGAGAAAAGATGTAGAGGAATGAATTGGTAAGTCTGTGCAAAGCCTAAATGAATAGTAACAGGATAAAACAACAGCAACATCACAGGGTTTAAAAATGCAAATAATGAAGTAGGTAAAATACAGAAGAGATATGAAAAAG
>NW_003852560.1:90106-91086 GCF_000181295.1 Otolemur garnettii | reverse complement strand
AAAAAAAAAAAAAAAAAATATCCAGAGGCTCTTGAATTTTCTGGAAGAAGGTAAAAGTAAGTGTTCACTCCATTCCCATAAGCCAGGGATGTGCGTCGTGATCGCTATGGTAACCACTAAAAAAATAGTAACAGCATACTATATATGTCTACAACAAATACAAGAGGAAAAGAGAATAATAATGTTATTTGATCTAAAAGAAGGCAAATGAAGAAAAAAGACTCATGAAAGGGTGAGACAAATAGAAAAAACAGAGTAATATGACGTATTTAATGCTAAATATATTAATAATTATGAAACTTTTAATATAAGGAATTCAAATGAAAAGACAAAGAATGTCAGATAAAATAAAATTCAACAATATAGTATATTCTTATTGCAAGAAACATACCTAATACACATATGAGAATACCAGACTATTGAAGATAAAAGAATGGGAAAAGATATACAATGCAGAAACTAACCAAAAGAAAGCTATGTTAATATCAAAATACACTTTAAGAAAATAAAGTAAGCAAGGATCTTCATAACAGTTCTATTCATTATAGCTCAAAACTGGAAAAAGCCTAGCTTCCATCAAGGGAAGAATGACTAAACAAATGGTGATATATTAGTACAGTGATTAAAAGGAATGAAACAGGAATGTATGCATTAACACGGACGTTGCCAGAACGTGTTAAGTCAAAGAAAATTTATAGAAGGAATACATATCGTGCAATTCAATTTTTATAAAATTATACAACAGGAAAAGCTAACGTTTAGTTTAAAAAATTAAAACAATTTCATTTGGGAGAGGGCGGGTACCACCGACTGAAAAGGCATGAAAGAAATTTCCAAGGTGATGATAACGTTCTTTATCTTGATGAGGTCCCAGTTGTAAGCTATGTGTACGTATCAAAATTGATGGGATGATATCTCTGCTTTCATTACATGTGAATCTTCTCAAACAAGTGTACGTATCAAAATTGATGGGATGATAT
>NW_003852560.1:86572-89828 GCF_000181295.1 Otolemur garnettii | reverse complement strand
TTTCATTACATGTGAATCTTCTCAAAAAAGTGTACGTATCAAAATTGATGGGATGATATCTCTGCATTTCATTACATGTGAATCTTCTCAAAAAAACCAAGAAGCATAAACAAATATTCTAGTTAATAGTAAGCATGTTAATATGATTGCCAATGTCTTCAACTTACTTTGAAATGCATCCAAAACATAAGATGGACTAAGGCAGAGAGAGGAATGAACTGCTGGACAGATGTGTGGAGGAACAAATCTATGGCATGTCAGTTGTATTACAGAACCTACGTGATAGACATTTAGTTATTCATTACAGAATTTTTTCAAATTCTCTGAATGTTCTAATTTTCTTTCATAATAAAAGGGAGAACGAGGTCTAGTGAATAAATCAATAGAAGATTTTCAAGGAAAATTAAAGGATCCCTATATAAATATAAAGGTCTATTTATGTTCATGGCTTTGAGAACTTAATACTGTGAAGATGTCAGGTCTTTGTATATCAGTTATCTATTTGCTATATAACAAATGAAAAAAAAACATTGACAGACTTAAAACAACAATCATTTTAGTAGAGGACTCCTGGGTACTGGGTCATTCTACGTTTTGACCTGATGATACTTACAACGGGTGTTCACTTTGTAATGATAAATTTAGGCTTTACATCTGCATTTTGTGCAACTTTCTGTAAGTGTCCTATATTTTACAATAAAAGTTTTTGAAACTTAAAACTACATGTTATGGTATCAAAACCAGATCAAAACTGTTGTCATAACCTGATGTTTAGAGTTATTTCATGTTGTGCCTCAAAAAAATAAACTGGGTTCTTTGAGTAATTTTCATGTTTTATTTCTAAATGATGAGGTATGAAAGAAGGGTTATTTGGTGGTGTCCTAAACTAGACTGGTTTGGGGCCAGGCAAAAATACTGTGTGTCACTTCAGTCATCTTGACATGTGAATGGCTCGTTCAGAGGGCTGGTGTGAGAATTAAATGAGTTAATATATGAAAAATACCCAGTGCCTTACCCATAGGAAGCTCCAGTAAGGATTATCATTACTCTTTTTTAAAATTTCATATTAGTATATGGGTGCACATGACCAGGTTACATTTGCATTTCTTAGTGTTGGTGAGTTGTAGTTACATCCTTCAACCAGAAGTGTGCCATAGACCCTTACCTGTACCTATTATCATTATTCCTAATGTTGTTGTTCCTAATAGTATCATCTCCTCTTGCATCAAATAGGTAAGAAAAATATAAAATCATTTATAGATTCTAAATATCAATTAGGCAATGGTTGTTAAATAGCTGTACATTGGAATCTCTGGGGGACACTTTCACAAAACAACAACATGGTGGGAGGGATACACAGAATATTTCCCCCAAATAAAGGTCCACTCCTATTCCCCAGAATCTGTGACTACGTTACCTTATATGGCTAAAGGGACTTTGCAGGTGTGATTAAATTAAGAAGTTTGAAATGGGGAGGTTATCTCAGATTATCTAGGTAGGCCCAATCACAGAAGTCCTTATAAGAGGAGAACAGAGAGTAAAGGTCAATTAAAAAAAAGATTTGATGACAGAAGCAGATGTCGGAGTGATGTGCTTTGAAGATGAAAGAAGGAAGCATAAAGAGATATGGGCTGCTCTGAAGCTGGAAAAGCCAGGAAACATTCTCCCCAGAGCTTCCAGGAGGAGGGCAGCCCGGTCAACACCCTGATTTTACCCTTGCAAGTCTCGTTTCAGGCCTCTGGCCTAGAGAACACTAAGATACATACATTTGTGTTGTTTTAAAGCATTAAGACTTTTTACAGCAGCATAAAAAACTAAGGGGGGATTACAGTTGCATTTCAGTCCAGGGAGAGCATGTAGGCATCATTTTTGTTGTTATTGTTCAAATCTCCCTAGCTGTTCTTTCCTCACTTACAGCTGGAGTTAAGAAGTACTGAACGAGGAGGGTGAAGAAGGACAGAGAGTGAAATGTTTTGAGGCCAAAGGAACTGCATATCGTTGGTGACTTCATATAATGAAGAAATTCAAGATTACAAAATAAGGATGTAACATTTGATGCTGGGACTTACTAAGAACAACTATTAATTAGGTCCTGGTTGTTTGAACAGTGTCCAAGAGTCTACTAATTCCCAGTGAAGTCAACCTCAGTTATATGCCATGTGTTATTATTAATTCATTTACATGTTATGTGTTTTGTTTGTTTAGTTCTTCTGTTTGTTTTTAGCCAAACTAAATTATAAACTTTTTGAGAAGTAGGGAAATTCTACTTTTAAAAATCTGATTGAATGGAATTATTGCATTACATCTGGTGGATACAACCTTAGCCATAAAACTCTGGCTATCTTTATTCCATAATATCCTAAAACCCCATCTGTTACTTAATTCAGCCCAGTTTTGAGGCCAAGCCCACCCACCCTTCTGTGTATGGCCAGGATATTTTATGCCATACCTTATATTTTAGGATAACATAATTAGATTTATTTTTGTCTAGCAGATTTTACTCCCACTAAGCTGAGAATGGCTCATAATAATTGCCAGTATAATAATAGTTACCAATGATAATCTTTACAAGACAAAAACGAAAGCCTAAAATAGGCAGGGCATGGCGGCTCATGCCTGTAATCCTAGCACTCTGGGAGGCTGAGGCAGGTGGACTGCACAAAGCTTACAGGTTCGAGACCAGTCTGAGCCAGAGAGAGACCCCATCTCTAAAAATAGCCGGGCGTTGTAGCAGGCACCTTTAGTCTCGGTTACTTGGGAGGCTGAGGCAAGAGAATCATTTGAGCCCAAGAGTTTGAGGTTGCTGTGAGCTCTGATACCACAGCACTCTACGGGGGGTAGGGGGTAGGGTGTGACAAAGTGAGACTCTGTCTCAAAAAAAAAAGAAAGCCTAAAATATATAGTCCAAAGTCTTCCTTTTAATATAAGAAGAGTATTAAGAAAGAGGGTTATAAACTTTGGCCAACACATCTAGTGTAGAAAAAGAACATTTTCCTAGCTGGGCGTTGTGGCAGCACCTGTAGTCCCAGCTACCTGGAAGGCAGAGGCAAGAGAATTGCTTAAGCCCAAGAGTCTGAGGGTGCTGTGAGCTGTGACACCACAGCAATCGACCCCAGACAACACAGTAAGACTCTGTCTCAAAAACAACAACAACAACAACAACATTTCCCCCAGGGCACTTCATCACTTTCTTCAGATCCTTGCTGGAATGACACCTTAAAGAAAGTCCTGGCTCGGCGCCTATAGCTCAACCGGC
>NW_003852560.1:83968-86229 GCF_000181295.1 Otolemur garnettii | reverse complement strand
CTTGAGGCTCTGTCTCAAAAAAAAAAAAAAAAAGAAAGTCCTTATCTGTCCCTCTCCATTGAAATAACACCTCCTCCTGCTGCCTTTCACATCTACCCTAAGTTCTCTATCTTCCTTGTAGGACTTAGCACCAACTGATAATATTTATTTGCTTATTTTTATTTATTTATTTATTTTGTTACCTGTTACTAGAAGCATTCTCTCTGGCAGATAAGCTCTCTGAGAATAGGACCTCTGGTTAGATCACTTCCTGCATCCCCAAGCTCTAGAGTGTTCACGGTCCTGTTCTACTTTAACGTCTAGGATGATGTGCTGGTATCAAGCATTGTTTTCATTGTGAATAGCATGGTGTGGCTCCACAGAGCTGACCTGGCCGGTGACTTCTGTCTCTGACCCGTTGTGTTCCAACTGAAGAAACTGAAAAGGAAATCGTTTCTCTCACACAAACTGGCCCATTTAAATGACCTTGACAGTCAGTAAAGCATATGGAAAGGGAAGGATAGAGACAATATGAGTTACTAATGACGTTATGAGCAACTTGACCGCTACCAGTATCAAGGTCTCCAGACCTCCCAGCCTCTTCTCTCCTCTACCTGCCTCTTCAAGGTCCAGCTAAGCAGAAGCTGAATATGGCCACTGGTCTCCCTGTCAAAGAGCTGTATTGTTAGCAGCCAAACTGATTTTAAAGTATTAATGACACCTAGAAAATACATAAAATATTGGGTCTTTAGAGTTTGATTCTATGGTTAGCTCCCTATTGCAGAGAACAAACATCCTGACAGATTATCTTCTCAATGTTTTTTACTTTCTTCTCAGAAAAAATAAATTATCTCAGTGCCAGAGGGACTAAAATGAAGCCGGCATTTTGTACAGCAGAAAGGAAGCTGTGCCTTTTATTAAGTTCTTCTGTGTGGCTTTCTTTTATAACTTAAATTTTCATATTTCATTCCTTAATAGAATAATTCAACCCCTGAGAAAGGCCATTCAACAGATCATGTATCTCTTGAATCATTTCATTCTGCTTGAAAGTTGCTTATTTGGACAAGCATATTTTAGTAACTCACTGTATTGTTTTTACTGCATTGTACTTCACTTTGTTGAATCTATATTGAAGGACACTGTAATAAACAGCAAAACAGAGCCTGCTGCTGTACTTATCACGGGGATAAGCCATCCCAGATGACTCAGAGTCTTTCGTGAAGTCTCAAGAGAGAACACTCTTAGATCTCAGGGTTACGGAAGGTTGTACTTTGTCCAGAGAACTGATCTGCTTTGATCTTGTGGACATCAGAATTTCTACAACTGCATACTGTTTCCTCTTCTCTCTCATGGCTTAGAAAGTTTACGGCCAAATCCTATCTTACCCCCAGCAACTGTTTTAGAACACGACAATGTTTATTATTCTTGCACAGCTAGTCCTCCAGCCCAGATTGCCAAAGTAACTTATTTTATCCTTTTTTATTGTATGCATTTTTGTAAATTAATGTAGTCCTTTTGGGGATGAGGTCTAGTATGAGTGGATGATTAATTATACACACACCTTCATACACATACATTTTTAATAGACACTACTTTTGTGAGAAGTTCTAAATTCATAGCAAAATAGAGCAGAGCTAGTTCAGAGATTTTCCATATGCCCCCCTGCCTCTACACATGCATAACCCCCACCAGTTAATGACCTACTACATGGTGGGGGGTGGGGGAAGAGGAGAACAGAGAGAGAGAGGAGTGAGGGGGGTAGGAGTCTCGGTGTGTGACACACTTTTTGGGGGCAAGTCACAATTGTAAGAGGGACTTTACCTAACAAATACAATCAGAGTACCCTGGTTTCTTGTACTCTCAATGAATCTCCAACAATAAAAAATAAATAAAATGGGGATGTAAATAAAATGACCCCCACCAGATGGGACATTTATTACAACTAAAGAACTTACACTGACACCTCATTATTGTCCAGAGTTCATAAGGTACATTGGGTTCACTCCTGGTTTCGTACTTTCTATGGGTTTGGACAAAATGTATAATGAAATTCATCTGCCACATGGTGTCACACAGAGTAGTGTCACTGCCCTAAAACTCCTGTATATTGCACATATTTTGTAAATCATAATTTAAAGAATAAAAATGCACACAATATGTTTCCAATTTTTTTTCTAAATGCTCAGTTCTCTTTTATGTCCTGTCTGTTTCTATGATGTCTCTCTGGTGGGTATTAAGTTGCTTCTCTCAGAAGCATTTATTTTTATTTATTTATTTATTTT
>NW_003852560.1:81877-83141 GCF_000181295.1 Otolemur garnettii | reverse complement strand
TCATTGTTGTTTGGCGGGTCCGGGCTGGGGATTCGAACCCGCCACCTTAGGTGTACGTGGCTGGCGCCTTAGCCGGTTGAGCTATAGGCGTCGAGCCGAGAATATATTTCTTATAACCCTTCTAAGTCATTTATGAAATTTTAGAAAATGTCCTTATGTAAATACTTTCATCATGTCCATAGACGTAAGTCGCCTTTAGATTTGTTATTATATAATAAATTTCAGGAGTTTGGGCTGCTGTATTAAAAACCTAACCATTCGGGCGGTGCCTATGGCTCAGTGAGTTGGGCGCCGGCCCCATATACCGAGGGTAGTGGGTTCAAACCTGGTCCCAACTAAACTGCAACAAAAAAAATAGCTGGGTATTGTGGGAGGCACTTGTAGTCCCAGCTACTCAGGAGGCTGAGGCAAGAGAATCACCTAAGCCCAAGAGATGGAGGTTGCTGTGAGCTGTGATGCTATGGCACTCTACCGAGGGTGACAAAGTGAGACTGTCTCTAAAAAAAAAAAAAACCTAACCATACAATTAATTTGTTCTTTAGAAATGTAGGAAGGGTTATGAAACTTCTGAATTTTTCTCAGCTGAAATTTGAAAGCTGTCTTTTGATTGTTATTGAAGAGAGAGAAAGTTGAATCTGCTTTCCAACATTTACAATAGCAGATGTTGATCTGGCCTCTTTTCAGTTCTTCACTCCTTCATCGACTTCAGGCCATACGGTATCTTTTTAGACTCTAGGATGTCAATATAACATACCCCTGGGAATTAGTCATGTTCTCCTGCCTTCCTTGAAAGATACTTCCTCCATTTCCCACACACACCACAACTTATACCAAATCAACCTCGTTTTATGACTCTTCTTTCTCTTCTACTCCCCCACACCTCACCCCTTGCCAAAGGAGTGATTTATTTTTGCCTAAGGATCAATTGTCACAAATCAGGTTACTGTCCTTTAATTCTTTACTCTTCTACTTCTCTTCCTCTACCTTCTCTGAATATTAGTAAGTTGACTTTCCTGAGTAACAGGGCAAATAGGATATACAGAGACACATGGAAATATGAGGAATTGGTTCATGTGATTATGGAAGCTGAGAAGATGAAATCTGCCAGCTGCAAGCTGGAGGCCCAGGAAAGCCACTGAAGTAGGTCCAGTCTAAGCTGGAAGGCTTGAGACTAGGGGGGCCAAGGGCCTAAGTCCCAACCCCAGTCTGAAGGCTTAAGAACTAGGAGTGCTGGCTCGGGGCCTATAGCTCAACCGGCTAAGGC
>NW_003852560.1:72087-81631 GCF_000181295.1 Otolemur garnettii | reverse complement strand
AAAAAAAAAAAAAAAAAAGAACTAGGAGTGCTCACGTCCAAGGACGGGAAAGGATGGGTGTGCCAGTCTTAGCAGAAAGAGTAAATTCTCCCTTCTTCTGCCTTTTTGTGCTATTCTGACCCTCATGGATTGGATGATGCCAGTTCCCATCAGTGTGGGTGATCTTTACTCAGTCTACAGATTCAGATGCTAATAGGGTCTGCAAAATCCCCCACAGACACAACCAAAAATAATGTTTCTCTAGGTCTCTAGGTAAGAGACACAGAATTAACCATCACACTGAGTACTGAAAACTAATAAACACCCTGCTGAAAGTATGCAACACTAGAAGATCTTTGAAATCCACTCTAAAGGTATAAAATTAATAACACCAGCACCAATGACATTATACTACAATTTTAATTCCATTTGTCTTTGATTAAATCAGAGGGATTGTGACAGGCCTCCTGATATTATGTTACTACTTATAAATTACTGCTACTATTCTACTATAGTCTGAATTTTTAAAATAGCATATTTCTTCAATTTCACAAGTATTTTTGGTGATTGGTATGCCTCACACAGTCGACATTCAATACTGTTTGCCGTTTGATTTTAATTTTGTGTTTGCCATAACTAATCTATTTCAATATGCCAGAAGCTCTTCCTATTAGCACTCATTAGTGAAACTGAATCATGAACCATTTCTGTATAAAAAGCAAATTATATATAAATCACATAACAAAAAGAAAATAAACATTTCATTTAGGATAAAAGAAATAAACTCCCACACTTTTCTCTGATTTTTCAACTATCCAAAATTTAAACTATAAATTTGCCCTAAATTCTTAAAATTATGTCACTAAAAATATAGAGATAAATTAACATGGTTCTTGGGGTTTTGCCATATCCAGATATCTCAACCGTGTTTTACTTAGGTGAAATCTGAACCAGCAATCCTCAAAAGTTATCCCATTGGCTGCATTAGAATCAGCTGAGAAGCAGAGTTTTAAAAAATACATTTATAGATTCCCAGGCCCAGTCCTTTAAAATTGTGGATTCAAAGGTTGAGCGTGGTGGCTCATGCCTGTAATCCTAGAACTTTGAAAGGCCAAGCTGGGTGGACTGCTTGAGCTCAGGAGTTCAAGACCACCCTGAGCAAGAGCAAGACCCTGTCTCTAAAAATTAGTTAGGTGCTCTGGTGGGAGCCTGTAATGCCAGCTACGTGAGAGGCAAGAGAATCACTTGAGCCCAAGGGTTTGAGGTTGTGAGCTATGACACCATGGCACTCTACCAAGGGTGACAAAGTGACACTCTGTCTCAAAGAAAAAAAAAGTTGATTCAACTGCATTTGGTGTGGGGCCAATCATCTTTACTACTTTAAAGACATCAAGGTGATTATGATGCACAGACAGCTTTTGGTTGCTGGACTGACTCAGGTTATTACAAAACATGTGATCAGTTTCTGAATGAGTCATTGTGCAGACATCTTTAAAAACAAGGACCATGTTTTTCGTCATTTGATTACCCTCAGGGTTGAATGTATGCCTTGCTCACTCCAAGACCTTAATCACTGCTTATTGACTGATTTGTTATAGTTAGAAATAGGGGCTCAATTACATCTTATCCAATTCAGTTTCATTCTGTGTGAGACCAAGAAAAGTACCTTTATACTAGTCACAGTTTTGTTTGAAAATTAGGTTGTAAAGACATATAACTCTTCATAGCTACCTGTAAGGCTTCAAAAGCTTTCTAATTTACCAAAGTCATGCCATATAAACTTAGTTAAACCTACTAAGAATTATTATAAATATGAATTCAGGGTTGAAAGGAGAAAAGGTGTCATGGGTGGCGAAACTGGAACAGATTCTGCCATGTAGACTCATGGTCAGTATGCTTGAGAACTGGAAATGAATGGATGGATCTGAGTTGAAAGGTTCTACTCTGGTGGGCTTTTGTATGGAGTCATTGTGGTCAAAGCTAAGATTAGATAACTCTTTACCTCAGGATGAGAGACTGAGACCAATTCCTGCCAACAACTGGGCAGTGTTCTTCAGTAACATACTTAGACCAGTCAGTCAACCAAAGTAGCTCATATTTTTATTTCAGGAATTCATTTCCTCTGTCAGGATCACACCATTGAGCTGTAAAGGTAGCTTCATTATTGTGCTTCCAGATTTGTTGCAGAATGACTCAGCGCAGTTTGTAAAGACACACCATCTGCAGTTTTAATCATTTATTCAATACAAATTTTCTGACTCCCCACTTTAGGCCAGATGCTAAAATAGAAAAATATGATAATAAACCTCGATGATAAGCTCTTTCATAGCTAATCAATGACAGAAGGCACAGACGCATAAATAAATGATTCTGATCCAGCAAATGATTCAGAGAGATTCTAAAGGTATTACATTATTGCCACATACCAAGTAATCACAACTCTCTGGAGGCTGTTTGTGGGGCTGAGCAAGGCAAAGGGAAGAGAGGGGAGGGAAGCTAGTGAGTTGAGATTGTAGTGTTTTGAGATAGCCATTGGGATGTACTTTCAGATGAAGGTCTAAAACTGGAGACCTAGGGAGTTGAGACTGTGGCAATAGATAAGATTTTATAGGAAAAATGAATAGGATGAGAGATGAGTATGTAGACTGCCATTCACCAAGCTATGGTGGTAAGTGAGGTAGAAAGAATCTCATATTCCATATGTTATTATTATTTGGCTTTGAAATACATATTATGACATTTTACAGTGGCTCTACCTTCTGAATAATGTTATAGGTTAACACTGCAGAAACTTTTCATCCACTAAATAAAAAGCTATGCAGTTGGACAAAAAATGGTTTCAAGCTTGTTAAATATTGGTAGAAAATCTGAGTAGGATTCAGCATCTCAAGGAGAATGGGTGATGCAAATATTGACTACTTAAGCCTTAATCAAATGGAGTGTATTTGCATGGCTTGTATTTGTGTGTATACAAGATGCCTATACTCATTTTGATCATAGATTTTTGTACATTGTGTTTGTGTGTGTGTGTGTATGTGTGGGTGTATACTCTCTCCTTCCATTAATCTAGAAGTACTTTAAAGAAAAGGACCATGTCTAGAGTTTTCTTTCCACCTCCCTTAACTATCTATTTCCGATATTATTATATATGCACCATGGATGCCCCCAAATGCTAATTTACCTATTTGCTACATATGAGCTGCTCACATTTATATTTTTCTTAGAGATACTATTTTTTTTTTAACTAGAGGTATGAATAGCTAGGTAAAGAATGGGATGGGAAGTTAATTTGCTCAACAAATAATGTGTAAAAAACTAGGAATACCCAAGCAAATTAAAGATGACCTCTGCCCTTGAGGTGCTGATCCCCTGAGAGAGGAAACAAAGATGGAATCAGATGTGAGCAACAAAGTGTTAGAGCTACCATGATGGAAGTCAGTACAGGTACCATAGGACATGGAAACTTTCTGACAAATACATACCTCTTTCTTCCAGTTACAGGCATCATCTGTGTAGGGATCAAAAAAAAGAAAGAAATATTTGTTTTAAGGCGAGTGAAAGCTATTCTCCAATTTTCAAAGGAAATGCATATTACATTAAAAGTAGAAAGAGGATGCTACCAGTCTTGTTTGCAAAAAAAAAAGAAAGAAAAAAAGAAAAAAGAAAAAGAAAAAGTAGGAAGAGGATTTTGCTGACCCATAGTACATATAGGGGTCAGCAAAATTTAGAAATACAGATGGGCAGAGATGAAAGGGATCAGCTGTAAAGATTCGTGTTTATATAACCAGTCCCAATTTTTCTATTATTAAATAATAGAGGATTTCATGTTGTATCAAAGTCAAAATAAACTTTAATTTACAGCTATACCATCTGTACTACTTACTATTTCTATTATAGCAACTTCTTTGAAGAAGGCGTTTGATTTTAAAAGGAATGTCATATCTACTTTTGGAAATTTTTTTTTTCTATAAAAAAGGCCATAGACTAGAAGATAGCACAGAGGCACAGGTGGCTAAGTAAAATTTTTCAATGAATAGAAATGAGCTAAAAGTCTCTAACATTTTCTTAAAATGTCTTCTGATGTCAGAACAAATTGAACAAATGAGTTCGTGTGTTGCTCATGCAGACACATTATTTATTTGTGGTATAATGACTCACATGCTAGTAAATTCTACTTCTGCATTTTTGTTCACTGCATAAAAATATTATTTTTCTGCCTTTCTGACTTAATGAGTCATGGATAAAAGAGACATTAACATATTGGCAGGAGACAAAATTAAGAAATTTCTACTATGTGAAACAAAATATTTTTTTATTAGAACCATCTTATAGACAGGTAGCCATATATGGGGAAAATTATATGCTGAAGCAATAATTAAACTAAAGGAGTTCATTAATTTTAGTATTTTATGCTCTTCTGAATATGATGATAGAATGGTAAGGAATACTGCCAGCAGTTATCTGCAAAACTGGATCAGAAGTCACATCAATAGAAAAAAAAGTATATGCTTCAACTATTCTGTGCTGTATAATTTTATGATGTACACAAAATAGTCCAATCAATAGAATCCTCCTTCTCTTCAAAAGGCAGCTCAATTCAATCCAAACCCAGAATTTGTTTTAGATCTGGGGTTCCAGGACTGTCTCTGGTTCTTCCGTAAGTTCTTGTGGAGGGGACGAACCAACTTGAGCTACTCTAACTTGAAGATTATACTAGCCACCCACATTTTCCTTGAGTGGCACTAAATCCTCAAGGAAACTATCTAACTCTCACTTGTCACAAGTCACAAGCTATATCAAATTTATCTTCATGATAGAGAACACAGGCTCTGAATTAGCCTCTTTAGGTTCAAATCCTGCCTGTGTACATACAAAGATTAGGGAAAATTATTGAAGTTCTCTGTGCACAAGTTAACTCATCTATAATGTGAAAATTATAACCCATTATTGGGTTTTCCTGAAGATTAAATAGTATATGTAAAACAACTTAGCAATATATATGTTATACATGTATATGCATATATTATACATGTACATGCATATATTATACATTTATTACACATATATTTTTGTATATATGTGGCATTGGTGCATAGCTTCCAAAGGGGGGGTACTTCAAAGGAGGCTGTAGAGATATTAAGCAACAAAGTATGTCACACTTTTTCTAGGATGAATTCAGACTTAATTGTCCAACAATAATTGCATATGCATTTGGATTTTTTCAACTTCATTTCACCTAGGCATTTACCATACTTTATTCTTACCCTGCAAATGTTATAGACAAAACATTTTCTAACATTGGCCCCATCGTTGTTCTCCATTCTGTGCTGCCCTTTGCCAAATGAAAACAACTAACCCAACAAGAAAGAGAAAGAAAAAACAAACCTAACATCCTAGCAACTGTTAAAGTTTCACCCATGTCAGTCCTTCCAACATTTCCCTCATTGCTTAAATAACAAAAAAATAAAATAAAAGTTGTTTGGGCAAACAATAAAGTGCGTTCTCCATCATCAATTGTTATTCTGAGACTCTGTCTAGGTCATATGGCAGGAGAAGTTTCCAATTTGTTTTCAAAAAACAAAAAGACACCTACACAGCACTCTGCCTGGAGAGAAAATCCTTTCTCCCATGAATACTGATTCAGTTCAAAGGCAAACCTAACTCTAATCTAAAATAGAACAGGATGAAAAGTTCCTTAGAACAGAATATAAACAAGGAATTGGGAAGAAGAGAGGCAACAGTGACACATGGAAAGTTTATTCTTGCATGTATCTTAACATGTTCCTAGGAAATAACCTTGGTAATAGAGTTGAAGAAATGAAAAGAACAATCACCAAGCTGAATGGCAAAGATAGATATGGGGCTGAGTCAGGCTGCCTAATTTTGCATTCAGTTCACCCAGTCTCCATTGTAGCTACTTCCTGCATCATCAAAAAGCACAGTATGGCTGAAGACCCTTAGCAGGGTAAGACTTGCAATGTGATGTATTAAGTAGGGATATGTCTGCTAGGCATTTGGCTTGCTTATAGGCCAAGCTTCAAGAATGGAACAAAGACTAGATGTCTTAGGGCCAGTTTCTGGTTCCAAAGCTAAAAGAACCCCTCCACAGCAGCTGGGAAATGAGAGTCCTCCCTCTCCCAGACTTGCACACTGCATCGAGAATCTAGTCGCCCAGATAGAGGAGGAGGCATTCAAGAACATAGAGGTTGGGAAGTCCATGGGGGAATTTGATAAAACACTGCACACCCAATGTTACCCAAATTGTCTCCCAGCCTAGCCCCAGGGAGACCTAATCCCTTAAGTCCTCCTTTAGGTTGCTAGGTACAGAAGGTTGCACGGATTCTCAAAAGTAAGTCTAGAGAAAGAGCTGTTGACCTACAAGAGCTCTAGAAAACTGGGATCATGAGACTAAAAAAAAGGATGGCAGAGTTTGACACAGATAGGGAAAAGAATACTTCCTAACTTCTTCACAGCACTTATCATAACTTCAACATGAAAATTTAGACCAAGTGATTCCACCTGCAAGCTACCATCAGGGGATGCTTTAAGGAACCACTGAAAGAAAAATAATGGCCCACCATGGGAGAAAGCAGTCATATATTCACATGTCTTTTTCACCTTCTTACTGGAACTGGTGGTGGACCAGTGGTTGGGGTTTGAGGGAACTAGGACGGATATGACCTGCCTGAAGAAGCAAAAGTTAAGAAAGCTTATAAGGACAAGTTCAAGCCACTGTCCCTTGGAAAAAGTAAATATCCAGCTTAGGGCAGACAAATACCATCAGGGGGCTGGAAGCAATGCTGGAATCAGAATTCAAAGATGGTGTAAGAAAGCAAGACAAGGGAAAATTAAATGAGAACAGAGCAGGGGGTGGGGGGAGCTGCTATGAAGTGCCAAGCTCCATTTCCAACCAAACAAGACACCCAAAGCTTCCACATTCAACAAATCTTTAGGACTAGAAGAAATGACAGGAGGTGAGGATATGGAAGAGATGTAGAGTCTATCCTTACCCACAGGTAGAAAGCCAACAGAGACGCAGGAGTCAAAAACAATTCAAATAAACATCAAGTTCAAAGGGTGACTTGAGATTTGGGGTTTGCTTCAAAATAACTGAAAGAGAATCCACAGTATATAGATGAAACAAAACCAGCCCTTTAACTTCAAATAGTACAGTACAATCAGCTACTTTTTTACCCAGAACACTTCATTCTGAATGGAGACGACAATGGCCAGAAATTAAAAATCACTTTCACAAAGAGTACCAGCTAATATTGTTAGTGAAGACGGGTATGTCTCATCCTGTAATTCAAAATTTCCTTTCAATTTATATCTGAATAGGAGTATGGGAACATTCAAGAAAGAGGGCTTTGTGAAAGTTCTCTATGCAGCGTTTGAGAGCAGATTAAATGATGTTGCTTTTCTAATGTTAACATTTTCAAATACAGGACAAATCAACCCTAGAATCTAAGGTCTCATTTTTATAGCTTTTGTTATTAATATTCTATTTATATCATATTATCTGGAGAGGCAGAGAGCACTACTTGTTTTGTTTATTGTATAGTGAAAAAAGTAAGATGGGGGTGTGGAGCAAGGTGGTGGACCAGAAGGATCGTTTAGCTGACCTCTCTTACAGTGACTGGGGAAAAAGTGAGAACCTTTTAACTGGCACATGGACTTTACCCAGAGTTGCAGCTCAGGGAGCACAGCAAGGAGGTGGTGAGCTAGACATAGCGTATGATCTAGAGATGTAGAAATCTGATGAATTACACAAGTGATTGAAACCAGCTGGGATTGGCTGGCCCCCCACGGAGGTCTGGAATGGGAGGAAGTCTTTCCAGAGTTTTCAGTTGTTAGGGGAAGCTGTGCATTGAGTGGAAAGCTTGAAAGACAGGGTGGACTCAAACAGTATACAGCAATAAGATTTGAATGCCACTGGAGTGGACTTGCCATAGATTTGGTGGAAGGTGAGGCAGCCATATTGAGAAGATCTCAGTGGTCATGGGGCTGCCATTGTGGGAAGGTTAGGGGACGGTATTAGCAGGGAACTAAAGCATGGCTGCCTTAATTCTGCCTGCCAGTATCAGAACTCCACTCTTGGAATAGGCTAAGGGGACTCCCTCACCCCATGGAAACTGAAGTCAGGGGGCATGTGAGACCTGCACCTGAAGAATTCTTGGGAGCTTTAAGATCCCACATGGCAGGGTCTGAAGGCTGAGGAAACAATCAGGCAATCACCAAAGTTTGGAATGAGTACCATAGAGGTTGCTGGCTATGCTCTCTGTCTCCTAAAAAAAAACCCACAGGATCACCTGGTGTCCGGGCAACATATTACAACATATTGCCATCAAGAGCAAAGGACTTCTGTTTATTTGGCCATAAGGAAGAGTATGGCTTTGCTCAGGCTGAGGCCACTTCAAGACCTAAGCTCTGAGACAAGGGAATTTGAAGCAAAAGAGGCAGTGAGAAGGAAAAAAGGAGGACAAAGAGGTGAATATGAAGAAAGAACACATGAGGAACCAACAGAAAAATTTCGGCAACATTAAAAACCTGAACAGAGGGACTCCCCTCAAGGGATGATGAGGCAGCTACTGCAGAATATTCCACCTATAAAAAATTAATGAACTTGCCACAAAGGGACTTTAAAATATGGATGATAAAGACAATAAGAGGAAGATGACAGATATGTAGAATATAGAAAGTATATGGTGGAGCTTAAGGAAATGAAGGTGACTATCAGGGAATGTAAAGATGCAGTGGAAAATATCAAAAATAGGTTAGATCATGGAGCAGAAGGAACCTTAGAGCTAGAGGACAAAGTTTCTGAGTTAACCTACTGTATTTCCCTGACAATAAGACCTACCCAACAAATAAGCCCTAGCAGGATTTCTATGCATTTGTTAAATATAAGCTCTATCCTGATAATAAGATCTAGTGATGGGTGTAGCTATGCAGTATATCTGCATAGCCACACCATGCATTTTGGCACAGAGAATACGACATCCCCTGAAAATAAGCCCTAGTGTGTCTTCTTGAGAAAAAATAAATATAAGACAGTGTCTTATTTTCGGGAAAACATGGTAGGTAAAGAGGTAGAAAAGAAGACAGAGAAAGCAGAACAGGTGCTTAGAGAAACAATGCAACTCCATGAAGCACTGAAACATATGAATAATAGGAATCCATGAAGGGGAAGAAGATGGTCTCAATGCTTAGAGAACCATGAGACTCCATGAAGCATTGAAACACAAAAAATAAATAGGAAATCCTGAAGGGAATGAATATAGGAAAAATAGGAATCCCTGAAGGGAATGAAGATTGTCCCAAAAAAATGGAAGCCCTACTGGAGACTATCATAAATAAAAACTTCCCAAATTTTACTAAAGACCCAGATACACTCCTTTCAGATGGATATCAAACCCCAGGTCATCTCAACTCAACTCCAAGACACATTGTAATGAACCTGCCTAAAGTCAAGATGAAAGAAAAATTTCTGCATGCAGCCAGGAGTAAGCGCCAACTCATCTACAGAGGCAAAGCCATTAGGATGACAGCAGACTTTTCTTTCTTT